>NC_053427.1:83531506-83647682 GCF_007990345.1 Gossypium hirsutum
TTAAAAAACTCCAAATCAAGTTCCGTTAATTTTCCTTGAAAATAGACTCATATATCTTCTATCCATAAAATTTTCAAAATTTTTGGTTTAGCCAATCAATACCAGATTTTTCTCAAAGTTTCCCATGTTTCACTGTTTGACTAATCTGACCACTCTTCATTACGAATCAAATTTCTCATTGTACAGAATTCAAAATATGTTCTCGTTTATTCCATTTGAAACTAGACTCATTAAGCTTTAATTACATAATTTATTCAGCTTCTAACTCATCTCTCACAATTTATGGTGATTTTCCAAAGTTATGTTACTGCTGCTGTCCCAAGCAGATTTATTACCAAATCACTCTTTCACACCTAACTTGCATGCTTGTTATTTAAACATGTATATCACCAATCAATCATCACATATCTATGATTTTACTTAAGTATAATCTCCATTTCATCATTTTAACGCACAACATGTTAGCTGATTTTTCCCTTTAACATCTAAGGCACATGCATGCTCATTTGTTTGGCTCAACTTCACCTATCTTCCATTTTTCATCAAAAGAACATGAAACAACAACAATTTCCTTCATTTTAATTCATGACTAAATGCTCACAACACAACTAAAAACCAAAATATGCTTCAAGAGTTAAGGTAGAATCAAGAAGAACTCATGAACATCAAGATAGAAGCAAACTACCATGAACTTACCTTCAATTTTCTTCCCCAAGTGACCGAACATTCAAGAGCTTTCTCCTCTCCTTTTCTCTTCTCTAACTTTAGGCTATGATGAACAAAGATGGACAAAACTTTGTTCTTTTCACCCCTTTTTCTTTTAATAAAATTTCATATTTCATCCATTTAATTCTTTAATACAAAAGACATGAAATTCCCATCATGGAACATTTACCTAAATCATTATCATGGAACATTTACCTAACCCATTATCATGGAATATTTACCTAATCCGTTATCATGGAACATTTACCTAACCTATTATCATGGAATATTTACCTAATCCATTATCATGGAACATTTACCTAACCCATTATCAATTTGTACCATGAATTATGAATATCAAGTGCTCATATTGTCTACAACAACATGATGGCTAGCCACTTCATGTAAAATGGGAGGTTTGTCATGCAAATCCTCCTATTTTGCACTCCTATTTATTTGGCCATTTCAATTTAGCCTATAGCATTTTCAAACATTTTCACATAGGTCCTATTTCATAATTTCACTCACAAATGACAAAATTAAAGCATGAAATTTTTCCAACATTCACAGAATTCCCGAAAATTGGGGCGTTACAACTCTACCCTCCTTAAAGAAATTTCGTCCTCGAAATTTACCTGATCCAACTAGTTGAGGGTATTGTTGACGCATAGTTTCTTCTGCTTCCCAAGTAGCTTCTTCCCTTCCATGATTACGCCAAAGTATTTTCACTAACGGGACAGATTTCCTTCTGAGAACCTTAACATCTCGAGCCAATATTTGCACAGGCTCCTCCTCAAAGGTCAAATCAGTCTAAACTTCAATTTCTGCAACTGGCAGGACATGAGCAGGGTCAGCACGATAACGCCTTAACATGGAGACGTGAAAAACATCGTGAATCCTGTCTAACTCTGGAGGCAATTCCAACTGATAAGCCACTGGGCCTACTCGCTTCGAAACCCGATAAGGCCCAATGAACCGCAGACTCAACTTGCCCTTCTTACCGAACCTTAATATCTTCTTCCAAGGAGAAACCTTTAAGAAGACCATATCACCTATTGAGTACTCAATCTCCTTACGCTTCAAATCTGCATACGACTTTTGCCTATCAGATGCTTCTTTTAACCGGTCCCTAATTATTCTGAACTTATCCTCAGTATCAGCTACCAACTCTGGTCCAAGAATTTGTCGCTCTCCTAGTTCGGTCCAACAACTAGGTGTACGACACCTTCGTCCATACAGTGCTTTATACGGTGCCATTCGAATACTCGTCTGGTAATTGTTATTGTACGCAAATTCTTCCAACGGCAAGTAATCTTCCCAACTACCTCAAAAGTCAATCACGTATCCCCTCAAGATGTCCTCCAGAATCTGAATAACCCTCTCTGACTGACCATCAGTTTGGGGATGGAAAGCCGTACTAAAATTCAATCGCGTCCCCAACGCCTCATGCAACCATTGCCAAAACCAAAATGTAAATCTGGGATCCCGATCAGAAATAATTGAAACTAGGACTCCATGAAGTTGCACAATCTCTGCCACATACAACTTGGCTAACTTTTGAAGTGAAAAGTCAGTACGAACAAGTATGAAATGGGCTGATTTGGTCAACCTATCCACAATCACCCACACCGAGTCTTTCTTTGATGGTGTCAAAGGCAGCCCACTCACAAAGTCCATAGTTACCCTCTCCCACTTCCAAAGTGGTATCTTCACTGACTGTAACAGTCCAGAGGGTAATTGATGCTCAGCTTTCACTTGCTAGCATGTCAGACATTTCCCTACAAACTCCGTTACTTCTCGTTTAAGTCCAGGCCACCAGTACAATTCTCGTAAGTCGTGATACAACTTGTTCCCCCCAGGGTGCATGGCACAAAGTCCTCCATGAGCTTCCTTCAATATTGTCTGCCTCAAATCAGAGTCCTTCGGAACACAAATTCTTCCTCGGAAACACAGAACTCCTTCGCCATTTAACCCAAACTCAGAAGTTTCCCCTTCCTTAACTTGTTGAAAACGAGCGACCAAAGACTCATCGTTCAACTGCTTTTCCTTAATCTGATCCACTCAGGTTGGCCTTACTTGCAATTCAGCCAACAAACTGCCATCATCATACAGACTCAAACGAGCAAACATTGCTCTCAGATCAGATACGGTTCTACGACTTAAAGCATCGGCTACCACATTAGCCTTGCCGGGTGATACTTGATCGACCAGTCATAATCCTTAAGCAACTCAATCCATCTCCTTTGCCTAAGGTTCAACTCCTTCTGAGTCAACAAATACTTAAGACTCTTGTGGTCTGTGTATATAATACACCTTTCTCCGTACAAGTAATGTCTCCAAATCTTAAGTGCAAATATCACTGCTGCCAACTCTAAATCATGAGTCGGATAGTTCCCTTCGTGAGGTTTAAGCTGTCGTGATGCATATGCAACCACCTTACCCTCCTATATTAACACACAGCCCAAACCCACGTGTGATGCGTCACTGTACACAGTAAAATCCTTCCCAGACTCTGGCTGAATCAACACAGGTGCTTCAGTCAGAACTTTCTTCAACTTCTCAAAAGCTTCCTGCTGCTTCTCAGTCCATACAAACGGTACTCCTTTCCTTATGAGTTTTGTCAGAGCTGCTGCCATCACAGAAAAACCTTCCACAAACCTTCTGTAGTATCCTGCCAGTCCTAGGAAACTCCGTATTTCCGACACTGACCTAGGCGGCTTCCATTCCAAAATCGCTTCAATTTTCCGAGGGTCCACTTTAATCCCCTCAGCAGAGACCACATGTCCTAAGAAAGTTACCTCCCTCAACCAAAATTCACACTTGCTGAACTTCACAAAGAGTTCCTTCTCCCTTAATACTTACAGCACTATACGGAGATGATCATCATGTTTCGTTTTAGTTTCAGAATATACCAGGATATCGTCAATAAAGACGACTACGAATTGATCTAAAAATGGTTGGAACACATGATTCATCAGATCCATAAATGCTGCAGGCGCGTTCGTTAGTCCAAATGGCATAACCAGAAACTCGTAATGACCATACCGAGTCCTGAATGTCGTCTTTTGGATATCTGCCTCCTTGACCCTTAACTGATGATATCCAGATCGAAGGTCGATCTTGGAAAATACAGAAGCTCCTCTAAGCTGGTCGAATAGATCGTCAATCCTTGGCAGTGGATACTTATTCTTAATCGTCAGTTTGTTCAACTGGCGATAATCAATGCACATCCGCATCGTACCATCCTTCTTTTTCACGAATAGCACCAGTGCTCCCCATGGAGACACGCTTGGCCTAATGAAGTCCCTGTCCAACAACTCTTGAATTTGAGCCTTTAACTCCACTAACTCCTTCGGTGCCATCCTATACAGTGCGATGGACACAGGCGCCATTCCAAGCAACAAGTCTATTCCAAACTCAACTTCTCGATTCGGAGGCAATCCTGAAAGCTCCTCCGGAAAAACATCTTGGAACTCCTTTACGGTCCTAACCTTATCCACTGTCAGTCCCTCCTCTTCCGACTGACTTACAAATACCAATTAGGCCTCACAACCTTTCCGAATCCACTTTTCGGCTCTTAATGCCGACACCACATTGGAAAAATAATTCTTTCTCTCACCTATCACCATAACCTCCTCATCCTTTGTAGTTCTTAACACCATTCGTTTAGAAGCACAATCCAGAGTCGCCTTATGCTTAACAAGCCAATCCATTCCCAGTATGAGGTCAAACTCTCCGAACAGTAACTCCATCAGATCTCCAGGAAAAACCTTGCCTTGAGTTTCTAAGGGTACATTCCTATACAGTTTGTCTACCCTAACCGAGTGACCCAAGGGACTTAGTACAGATACCCCACTCACAATCTCCTCAGAGCAGTCCAAGTCGTCCATAATCCATTCTGTTGCCTCCAACCAATATTCTGCCACATTCGGGGCTATGCCAGACACGCCCTTAAAGATCTCCGCTCCGTTAGCCCGAAGTCGTTCAGAAATAGATCCCCGAACTCCATTGTCCGTACTTACCCCGGCAACTCTTTACAGAACACGAAGCATTGCTTGTGACAGGGCATCATCCTCGGCACTGCGGTCATGAGACTCTACCTCTATTACCAGTGGTACCGGTGCATCCACCGCCGGCATATGTCTCGAATACGAAGATCTCGCTCGAGCACTTCTCGGCCCCGTCCACGGCCTCTTGTACTCATATCGTATTATCTTGATTACGAATTTTTATGCATCAATTAATATTCTAGTGTTTATTACAGATGTTTTATGAATCAGACAGTAGTTCAGAGTTTGTTTTCGTAGAATCGAAGTCTAGCTACAGTTTCAATCTCTTATCAGATTTTCCTATGGTTTCAGTATCATCCTATCTAGAGTGTCCTAGTAGGGTTTCAGTACAGACAGATAATTCAGGAAAATATTCAGAAAAATTTAGAATACTTACAGACTTGAGCTGGAGATTCGGAATGCCACCTTCTAAAGATCTAAATTTTGAAAATCAAGTTTTTCGTATTCTTTATAAAAATTTTTCTTTCAAAAATCTTTGTTTTTTTAAACCCATTCCACAGCCGAGTTGTTGTAACTGGGCTCTGATACCACTAAATGTAGCACCCCAAACCTGGCCCAGAAGTTATGGCCGGATCCGGCATGCCACATCAAAAACGTAAAAAAAAAATTCATTCTAAGTCCAGAAAATCGTACTTGATGTTCAAAAGATTAATTCATTAAAGGTTAAAGTGAATGGAAGCTGTGCACCAGGTAGGAAACCGGAAAAGAGGTGGTGAGTCCATCGGACTGCTTAAGTGCCAAGCTCCCTTCGGATCCAATCCTAGACATGCATACCGCCATTGCCACACCTTAACGTCATGGATATTTCTAGGAAACCGATTTGATTAAGTCATTTTTAGGAAAAGTGATTAATTTTGGAAAATACTTTCATTGCGGAAGCTTTGCTTGTTGTCGTGTTATTTTGAAATCAATTGTTGTTTTTTTTTTTGAAAACGTGCCCTAAAGCTATCCAATTTCAACAGTTAAAATAAGTAATACCTATCTTAGTAATACATATTAAAACCATCAAAAATAATTAAGCGGCCTTATTACATTTAAAAACCCAAACCTCAACGTAAATAATAGGATGTCCAGTTCACCAGAAGAAAACCAAACTTTCAGAACGGGTGGCCACTCCGAATTCCCTCACAGCTCCAAGCCCACTATGGTTGGGGATTTCCTGCGTGGATGAAAATAAAAGGGGTGAGTTTGGGGAAACTCAGTGTGTAAGGAAAACCCATTCAAAGCTCAAGTCAGCTCAAGCCTATTGGGCCTAAGCCCATTCAGGTAACAGTGGTACTGGACCAGAGCCCTTTTCAGATTACAATAAATTGGGCCTTAGCCCCTTATTCAGATAACAGTATGGCCCCTAGGCCCATTTCAAAATACATGCAACATCAATAACATATGCAAGCCCATTTGGGGAGACTACTCAACCCACCAACCACTACACTCCACCCGTACCAGCCATACACTCCATGTGGGGATAGCTCAACCCACCCAGCCTAACACTCCACAGTTGCAGCATTGCTGCTCAGTTAACAGTAAATTGAGGCAAAGCCTCCAGTTCGTGGACAAGCCACTTTCAGTACTTCCTCCGTCAATATCCCAATCCCATGCATCAGATAATAACAACATGGCATGCAGTAAATAAAAACAGTCAAACATGCATTTAAGTTAATTTAACCCTAGGGGTATTTCGGTAATTTATCTCCTAGGGGTAAAACTGTAAATTTTCCACTTTTAAAGGTATTTCAGTAATTTATCTATTTTAGGGTTTTTCATGCATATTCCTACCTTTCACGTACTACAGAATCACGTACCGAGGGTTCTTACCGAATTGGGCCCGTTGGCCCATCATTCCAATTTTGGCCCATTAAGCCCAAAAATATCGAGGGCACAGAAATCATGCACTTTGCAGTCCAAACATTGCAGCTTAACAAAAACATTAATCGATTTACCTCACGAGCATTCGCACACTCGTAAATCTACAAAATACCGGTTTTCGACATTTCGAATTTTCGACTTTTGCCTATCTAGACTAAGAAAGAGGGTGTTAGTTACACACTTGTTTGCGACGATATGCTGACGAGATCCACACACGAACCGCCTACAATTGGATTACTAACACATTAATCTAACTATTCAAATACAAACTACGTATTAACCCCTTACAATATTCGGCCAACCACACCTACAGATCATAGTAAGCTTATAATAAAACAATAAGCAACTCATTAACAAATTTTTGTCAATGTTTACCACATAATCATAATTTCACTGCAAGCTGTCTTCCTGAGCAACAGTCACTAAATCATTTATAACTGGATTTACAAAACTCCAAATCAAGTTCCGTTAATTTTCCTTGAAAATAGACTCATATATCTTCTATCCATAAAATTTTCAGAATTTTTGGTTTAGCCAATCAATACCAGATTTTTCTCAAAGTTTCCCATGTTTCATTATTTGACTAATCTGACCACTCTTCATTACGAATCAAATTTCTCATTGTACAGAATTCAAAATATGTTCTCGTTTATTCCATTTGAAACTAGACTCATTAAGCTTTAATTACATAATTTATTCAGCTTCTAACTCATCTCTCACAATTTATGGTGATTTTCCAAAGTCACGTTACTGCTGCTGTCCCGAGCAGATTTATTACCAAATCACTCTTTCACACCTAACTTGCATGCTTGTTATTTAAACATGTATATCACCAATCAATCATCACATATCTATGATTTTACTTAAGTATAATCTCCATTTCATCATTTTAAAGCACAAAATGTTAGCTGATTTTTCCCTTTAACATCTAAGGCACATGCATGCTCATTTGTTTGGCTCAACTTCACCTATCTTCCATTTTTCATCAAAAGAACATGAAACAACAACCATTTCCTTCATTTTAATTCATGACTAAATGCTCACAACACAACTAAAAACCAAAATATGCTTCAAGAGTTAAGGTAGAATCAAGAAGAACTCATGAACATCAAGATAGAAGCAAACTACCATGAACTTACCTTCAATTTTCTTCCCCAAGTGACCGAACATTCAAGAGCTTTCTCCTCTCCTTTTCTCTTCTCTAACTTTAGGCTATGATGAACAAAGATGGACAAAACTTTGTTCTTTTCACCCCTTTTTCTTTTAATAAAATTTCATATTTCATCTATTTAATTCTTTAATTCAAAAGACATGAAATGCCCATCATGGAACATTTACCTAAACCATTATCATGGAACATTTACCTAACCCATTATCATGGAATATTTACCTAATCCATTATCATGGAACATTTACCTAACTCATTATCATGGAATATTTACCTAATCCATTATCATGGAACATTTACCTAACCCATTATCAATTTGTACCATGAATTATGGATATCAAGTGCTCATATTGTCTACAACAACATGATGGCTAGCCACTTCATGTAAAATGGGAGGTTTGTCATGGAAATCCTCCTATTTTTCACTCCTATTTATTTGGCCATTTCAATTTAGCCTATAGCATTTTCAAACATTTTCACATAGGTCCTATTTCATAATTTCTCTCACAAATGACAAAATCAAAGCATGAAATTTTGCCAACATTCATAGAATTCCCGAAAATTGGGGCGTTACAACGTCATTTTGGAGGGCTATAAATAGTCCTTTTTTTAGAAAAAAATCATTTGTGAAGGAAAAAAAGAAAAAAAAAGAAAGAGAAGAAGAGAGAAAAAAAGAGAGGAGGGAGAAGGGAAGGATTCCGGCCAGCGGCCGGTCACCGTCCGGTCGTCAGACCGTCGCCGGCACCGGCTACCGTACACGGTGGCCGAAAATGCAAAAAGGTCAGTTTTTTTTTGTTTTTTTGTTATATTTTTTTGTATTATATCTTTGTATATTTGGTGTCTTTTTAATATATGTGTATGCAAAAACGAACCTAAAACAGTAACTAAAATAATAGAATCACCTTAGACTTTTCTCACTTTTGAATCTTCAATCTTTGGTATTCGTTTGCTTGGATGTTGTTCTTGTATTCAAATGCTGATTGGATTGCTTATTTTTGCTCTGGAATCGAATATTTTTCTTAGTTCTTTTTGTTTTTGTTAAACTGCCGAACCCTTTTTACAATTTTTGATTCAGGCTTTATAACCCTTTTTTCTCTATTTTCCTATTGTTTCTGTCTTGTCTGCCTTACTGATTGCAGGGGATGGGCATGGGAGGTGACCGGTAGTGCAGGGAATGGTGCTGGTGTCAGAAAGCAGGTGGGCAAGTGGGGAGGCTAATTCGGCGCTGAATGCTAGGGTTAGGTATTTTCTATTTTGGGTTTGAGGTTTCAAGTGGGTTTGGGTAGTTGGGCTGGTGGTTCTAAATGTATTTGGGCTGAGGGTGGGTTAGATGGTTTAAGGGGTTTAATGTATTGGGTTTATTTGTTGGGTCAAAATTGGGTAAGTTAGTTGTAATGTATTTGGCTGATGGGTTATTTTGCTTTGGGTTTTATTGGTTTAATGTAAATGGGTCATGGGTAAAATTAGGCTATAACACCTATATTAGTGTCTCTTTCAAATTTGAAGCTTTTAATAGAATGTTAACAGTTAATCGAGCTTCTAAAATTTATTTCCTTATTGTAGACGCAAAGACTCAAACATAGGACAAGAAGATATACAGAAGCTTAACTCACGTACCATTCTAGAGATAGGTTTTATACATTCTATCAATTTAGTCTTATTCTTAAAATTTAAAAATTAAAAAAACTTATTAAAAAATAAAAATTATTTAAAATTTTATTTTTTGATAATAACACATAAGATTTTATAAAAATACATACAAATTTATAAATAAATGAATACCCAACTTTCTCTCTGTCTAACATGAAATTATTTATTGAAATAATAATTTGATAAATAAAATAATTTTTTAAAACCCCACAAAACTTAAAAGTATATTCAAATTTCCTTTTTCAATTTTATTTTATAATTATTAATTTAGTTGTTATACCTTTAGTTTTGTTCATTAGTACTCGCCAAATTTGTTGAGTGTTGGGAATCACCTTTGCCAACAATCACTGACACCAATAATCCTTACGCTGGACTCATTTATTTTCACATCTTCCTTTGTTACGCCATCTAATTAGGAATTAGTTGTGGAGTTGTCAACATAGCCTTCCACCTACTTGGCCTCTAAAACTTCATCCTCGCTTATATATCCCCAATTATGCCGCATCCTCAAACTCAACATACTCTCTAGGCAACAAACTAAAGACTTCGATTCTTATCCTTTTCAACCTCATGCTATAGTTTTTGACCCAACATGAATATGTTGGTCATTAATGTTGAAAAAAAGAAAAAAAGTTGCTTAAGTTTTCTTCATGGTTTATTTCCTTAATTTGTTTTATTTATAAAATTATTATTTTAATAAATAAATGTCATTTTAGAAAATGAGAAAATTAGTTATTTATTTATAAATATTTTTATAACTTTATATGTATTTTATTTAAAAAAATTAAATATAGTTTCTGTTTTTAAAGTTTATTAAAAAATTTAATTTCTAAAAATCAATATTAAATTGATAGGATGTGTAAAGTTACTGGTTGCATTTATTAACTTTTTTAATAATTAAGATTAAATTTATAAAATCTCTAAATATTGGAGGGATAATTTTATTATTATACCAATAAAAAAAAATCAAATCAACATTCCATTTGAGATTTAATGGAAATAAACTAATAGTTGAATCACTATTTATAAAATTTACCCACAGTTTTTCCAAAGATAAAACAGTTGTCGTTTTCAGTAACCCTAAAATCCCAAAGCTTCTCTTCTTCTAACACAGTGACATCACTAATTTAAACAACAGTAAACTACACCACCAGTCACCTAATTTTTTTTCGCTCAACTATCAACTTATTTTATTTGTTCATCTAACTAATTGAGATTTCTGTTGGTCCCTTTCTATTAAGTGCCGTTGATGGGTGGATGAATTGGCTGTTAAAAAATTGATATATTTAACCCTTAATTTTTATATATTATATTAAATTAATCATAATTTTTAAAATAATCCTAAAAATTTATAAATAATTTCAATTTGATCCTCAAAATTTGCCTTTCTTTTTCGATTTGTCCCACCGCCACTATCATTGTTGCCTCCACCTCTAGTTTCACCTTTCTCCTGTTTGGTTTATACAGAGTTTGGTGGAGCCTCGCCCCATTTGGGGACAGAGTTGCATAAACAATAAATTAATAACAATATTAATATCTCAGCAATTAGAAGATTGCAATTGATTGTTAATTTATTGCCCAGTTGTAAGAAACAACCTTTTTCCAATTTTCTTTATTTATTATAAAGCATGGTCATCTTCATAATTAGTTGCCCCACTTGGAGGAGGAGGTGGATGGTAGTGGTGTGGGGGAAGCGAAAGAGGAAGGTAAGTTTTGAGGATCAAATTGAGATTATTTATAAATTTTGAAGGTTAATTTTTTAAAATTATGACTAAATTGACATAAAATGCAAAAATTGAGGGATAAATTTATTCTTATATCGATTTTTCAATTGCCATGTTACTCTCCTGTCAATCGCACTTAACGGAAATGGACAAAAGAGAACAATCTCGATTAGTTGAGTGACCAAATTTAATAAATTGATAGTTAGGTGACCAAAAGAGAAAAGGGGTAATAGTTGGGTGACCAAATTAAAAAATTGGTAATTGGGTGACCAAAAAGGA
This sequence comes from Gossypium hirsutum, assembly GCF_007990345.1. NCBI lineage: Eukaryota > Viridiplantae > Streptophyta > Magnoliopsida > Malvales > Malvaceae > Gossypium > Gossypium hirsutum. The sequence goes on from NC_053427.1 coordinate 83,542,969, forward strand.
AAAGGACAATAGTTGGCTGACCTGTGTTGTAGTTTACCCTTTAAATCAAAATTTCCCACAAGCTAGGTCACTTTTTTATGAAACGAAACCCTAGATCACAACCGTAACACATGATCAAAATTTCCCAATTCGATTGAAAGCCCCGAAACCCTAACATTTTTTGCAATGATTAGAAGAATACTCCCTTCAATATCCTCAGTTTCTTCTCATTTCCTCAAGACCAAACCCATCTGCAGCCCATCACCACTCCACCATTTCCATTCCCTGCAATCTCTCCAATGTTCCAACCCCATTAGCAAAAATGGGTCATTATGGTTTCAGGGTATTAGGTCTTATAGTCTTTTGAGCTTGAATGATCTGAGAGACAATGTTCCCAGAAAACAGAAGACGAGGAAAGGGAGAGGGATTGGGTCTGGTAAAGGAAAAACGGCTGGGAGAGGACATAAAGGACAGAAAGCTAGAGGTAATGGCAAGTTGGGATTTGAAGGAGGGCAGACCCCTATGCGGCGGCGTTTGCCTAAACGCGGCTTTAAGAACCCTTTCAGCCTCACTTTTCAGGTACCATTTTTCTTTATTTTTTCTTAGATATTTTGTAAATCTGAAGGGATACTTTTCTTTCTAGAAGTTTTCTTTCGTTGCCTTTATATGAATTATATGTTGAATTAATGTCTCCTTTCTCATGGCTTATGTATTATGTTTATTTGATACTGAAAATATGCAATTTCAAATATACATGTATATATGTAAATGTTGGAATTTCCTATATGGATGGTAACTAGTGAATTTGTAAGTGAAATGCAAGTTCTTGCCGTAGTCCATTTTTGTGGGGAGAAAGTATTAAGAGTAGAAAACATGCGCATTATTATGGTTGTTCCTTGCTACAGTGTTTCTCTTGACTTGTGTATTATGTTTATTTGAAGAAAGGGAATTGTATGTAAATGTTGAAGTTTGCTAATTGGTTGGTAACTAGTGCATTTATGAGTGAAATGCTAGTTCTTGCTTTCTCCTTTGGGGGAATGAATTAAGAGTAGAAAACATGGCACATTATCATGGTTGTTCCTTGCTACACTTTTCTACTTGGCCAAAAGATGAAAATGAATCAGCTAGACCAGGATTTCTACACACTTTATCAATCCGCACCTCAATGCGATTGCATGTTGAGCTTATTTTACTCATAAGTTAGAAAGGAAGGAGAATCATTTTCTCATAGTTTTCACATTTTGAGGTTTGATCTATCATTGCTGCTGGATATTGGGATATGTATTTTGATTCTCCTATAACCATCTTACAGCTGATGTTTCTTTGGGTTATTTGTCACTTTTAAAAAAGTTTTCTTTTCTTTTTTAATCCTTTGTGCAAACTCATATATAGAGGTCCAACATATTTGAAGTTCTAAAGGGAAATGTGCTATTGTACTGTTGCCAGTTGATATCTCCAATATGGTATCATGTGAGATGGAAATTTATGTATTGATTATCTTGAATGCTTGTAGTCTGCTTTTCCGTGGTGATGTTCATATTCCATTTCTTTTAGTCCATTGAGGTTTCTATCTTGTTTAGCTACTTTAACACTACTTTTTAAAGGAATAAATAAGTTAGAATTTCCGTTCTGTACTTTTTTGGCATTGAGAATTAATTCTTGTGTTGATGTTCATGACATCGAGAAAATTTGAGTACTAATTTTTTTTTTACTTCTTGTAAGGTTAGCATATTCGTTCAAATATTTTGGTTGTAGTTGTACTTCATTTTTTATTTGAGCTTTTTCTCTTCACTTGTTAAATTACTTGTACATTCGTTTTTCCGGCAGCCGGTAGGATTGGGAAAAATTGCCAAGCTTATAAATGCTGGGAAGATAGATTCTCATGAATTGATCACGATGAAGACACTCAAGGTAGAGTTAACTCTTGCTCTGATATTCGAAGTTAAATCACCTTTTAAGCGTAATTCACACTAATTATTGCTGTTACATAGGATGCTGGGGCCATCGGGAAACAGATAGAGGATGGAGTAAGGTTGATGGGTCGTGGTGCTGAACAGATCAAATGGCCAATTCATCTCGAGGTAAAAGATTTGACTTAAATCGTTCATGTTACACTGCTGACTTGTCATTTCTTCTTCTTAGCCCTTTTTGAATTAACTTATGTTGGTTTAGAATAATTAAAAGAACCACACATCATCTAATGTATTTATTAATTCTACTTGCACGATATCTTTTATAGGTTTTACTTTCAGATAGATCAATCACGCTTATAGACTTCTAATTTTTTACTAGTGTTTTCCGGGTGCTAGTTAAATATGTTCTGTGATGTTGAATTGACTGAACCTTTAGATTCCGTGCGTCGATTCATTATGCATGTGTTTCCTTTTCTTAATTGATTGGAACCGGGAAAAGGAGTCGATCTGACTGTTGAAATTTACAGGTGTCAAGGGTGACTGTTAGAGCAAAGGAAGCAGTCGAAGCTGCGGGTGGATCTGTGAGGAGAGTTCATTATAACAAATTAGGGTTGAGAGCTTTGCTCAAACCTGAGTGGTTTGAAAAGAAGGGCAGGTTGTTGCCAAAACCAGCCAGGCCTCCTCCGAAATTGAAGGATAAAGTTGACAGCATTGGCCGCCTTCCTTCTCCAACAAAACCTATCCCGTTTTTCACTGAAGAGGAGGCATCTGCCTCTCCTGCTTTGTAGACAGATGCTTTGTTTGTTGGTTGAACAGCAAGATTGATATTCATAATGAGTTATTTTGCAATCAGATTTTGTTTTCTCGGACTCATAGTGTTGCGGATTTTCCGTGTTTCGGAGGAAACTAATCAATACATGCAATCCCTTTCCATGTCAAGAAAATAAGTAAAAAAAATTCTTTGCACTCGGTTTGATCCACATCAATCTTCGATTTGTGTTTCGCACTTGATTCAAAACCTGGAAAACACAAGTTCATCTCGATGATTCTTATCCATTTGAATCTGGCTGCCTGATCTCTCTTCTTGTGATCGAACTTGGTGGTTACATCCGGTGCAAGAGACGATGAACTTGTGAATGGAATTTCATCTGTGAGAAAAGGTAATGCCATTAACACTTATCTTTGTTCTGTGAAAAATTCTAATGTAGCTGAAATTACAGGGCGTATTGCAGCATCACAAGCAAAATTCACAACTTAAAGAACAGAATATGAAAATATAAAGAATAATTATGAATCTTGAAAAGATTAATATTTATAGATCATAAAATAGAGAATACATTGATCATACAAAATAATCTATATATATTTATATTATATGTATATACTTTCTAGTCTTACAATTATACTAACCGATTGGAGGATATTATACACTTATGAACATTTGCATCAATTATTACAACTACAATGATGTCGTAACAGGTTCAATCGATTCTACTATTATTTCAATTGGTAATAAAATCTGTAAATTATAGAAATTAAATTAAATATTTAAATTCTATATAATTGATTTTATATCGATTCAATCTTCTTTTAATTTTTTAATATCATTGTTGAGCCTAATTTCTGCCCGGGCCCAATCAAACCAGCTCAAATTAAATACCCCATTAAACCGACCACTAACTCTATCACCCTACTAAACCATCCACTACCTCCATCACCCCTACACCCTACTAAACCATCCACTACCTCCATCACCCCCACTAACTCCATCACCCTACTTGTTATAAATTGTAAAATTTGGCTATAAAAGCCATGGAAAAACTATTGTAAAGAGGAGGAATTTTTTTTAGAGAATACACATACAAAATCAAAGAGAATACAAATCAGATTTTTAAGGTAACTTTTTATATTATTCAATTTTGTTTACTTTGGCGTTCACATTTTTCTTTACACAAACGAAAGAAGGGAAAAGAGAGGGAGTTTACCTCTGATTTTATTTCCTTTCTGATTTGGCCCCAAAGTTTTCATTTTAATTCAATTTAACCCCTTTTTTATTTTTGTTATTTTACTGTTAAATTAGTTAATTTGAGCTTTATTCTCATTATTTTTATATTTGTTTTTTTATTATTTTCTATTAATTTAATTAATTTGAGTTATGTTTCATATTATTATATTATTTATTTATTATATATTTATTATGTAAATATATATTTTTTAAGCGAAGTTAATTATTTTAAATATAAATTTCTATTATACATAGACTTATTATATTATTTTTTTATACCATTGTTTATTATCGGTTACCATTTTATATCAAATTATTATTATTTACTATTTCTCACTATTACTAATTTAACATTGTTATTCCAATTTTTTTTTACTATTATCCCCCATATTTAATGTTATCGTCAACATATTTTTTGTTATTATCATCATGTTTTTAATATTATTATTAATACTATTAGCACAATGTTTATTACATTATTGTATTTATTATTACTGTTGTTTTATTAATTATTTCTATTAATTACTATTATTATTATTTTTTTATTATTTATATATGGTTAGCATTATTCTCATACTATTATTTTCATGTTGTCTATTATCATCATTTTTTAAAAAATCTATGTCCTTAATTCATTTATCCATTGATCTTCTCTCAAAATTTTTCAAAATAAAGACAATTTTGGTATTTAAAGAATTCGAAGAATCGTGCCCTAACGTATTGGGTTTCGCTTTCTTTTTTTGTCTTGAATATTTGAATATCCTCTTACCAGTTCACTCTCAAAATTTTTCAAAATAAAGGCAATGTTTGGTATTTAAAGAATTCGAAGAATCGTGCCCTAACGTACTGGGTTTCGCTTTCTTTATTTGTTTTGAATATTCGAATATCCTCTTAAGGCTAAAACGCACGTTTAAAGGCAAGCTCACAATTGAGGGTCAAAAATGTTGTGTCCTAACGTACTGGATGTAATGTTTTACCTTGAGGTGAGATGGTCTTTAATACACATTTGACTTACCTAAATGTTTTAAAAGTCAATAAAAGGAGGATCGCGTTTTGAACTCTGTCCAAATCTTTAATTTTCAACATTAAGATACTAAATAATCAATCAAGTACCAATTTTGGGCGTGTCAAGGGTGCTGATCCTTCCTCGTACGTAACTGACTCCCGAACCGGTTTTCTTGTAATATCCTGATTTTGGGCCTAGTCGGAATGGTGGTTTTGAGACCATAAATAGGAGATAGAAATAATTATTTTATAATTATTTTGAGGTCTATGATATGATTGCATGATTGTGTGAAAATTTCGTGAAGAAATTCTATGCATAAAGTGCTTAATTTGAAATTAGGGACTAAATTGAATAAATTGCAAAAGTTGTGTTCTAGAAGCATTTTACATAAAATTGAATTAGATTATTAATTAGAGGTCCTTAAAGAGTAATTTGACCAATTTCTAAAAAAAATTTGGACAAAAATGGGCTTGGAAGGGTAAAAATTTAAAGAATAGTAAAAAGGGCATTTTGGTCATTTAGGGGTAAAATGAATTAAAAGACAAATTTTAAAACCCAAATGTGTCCATCTTCAACCCCATAGCAGAATATAGCAAGGAGAAACCATGGCTAGGGTTTTTCAAGCTTCCAAGCTCGATTGTAAGTCCGTTCTAGCCTCGTTTTTAATTTTTTTACGTTTTTTGAGTCCCGGTAACTTGATTTAGCTTATGCTAGCAATAATTTAACCTAGGGTTTATATTTGGAAAAATACTCATAGGTGAAATTTGTGTATTTTGGTGTTTTATGATAGAATATGAGGTTTTAAATTATGTTAGACAACTTGTGCTACTCGGTTTTAAGTGAAAACGAGCAAAAGGGCTTAATCGATAAAAATACCTAATAGTCATAAGTACATGTTAGAGTGAGAATTTGATGTTGCCATAGAAGGGAAAAATGATCAGCATGTCATAAAACATAAGAAAATGGGCTGAAGTTTAATTTACGAGCTTTGGGGCAAAAGTGTAAATATGCAAAAGTTTATGGGCAAAATTGTAATTTTTCCAAAACATGATTTTGGCTCAATTTGAATAATGTGAGTCCTAATTAGACTATATTTTAAATAATAGAGCAAGGAAAACTGAAATTCGGGCTAAAATGGGAAAAATACCAAGTTGTGGACGAAATGGTAAAAGTAGCCATTTTCGCATACGAGGTAAGTTCATATGTAAATGTTGGTAACATAGTTATTATTTTAAATGTTTTAATGTTATTTAAATGATATGATAATTATTATGAAATATTATACTTGTAATAATTGTTTGATAATATGTCAAATTATGTGATATACTTGGAAAATGTGAAATACTACCGAGTATCGGTATCGGCATTCCGTAGAAGATGGTTGAGGCACATGATTGGGAAAAAGGTCCCATTGAACTTTAGGAATGGATTAGGATACAAGTGACATGTCACTAGGATATTTGGGTATCCGAACTCGTTGAGTTGAGTCCGAGTTCGAGAGATGTAACTAGGCATCCGAGCTCGTTGAGTTGAGTCTGAGTTCACTTATGGATGCGAACGCCCGAGCTCGTTGAGTTGAGTCCGAGTTCACTTATGGGCGGGTTATATGGTAGCTTGGCTACATATGTGGCACTTATGTGCAAACTTTCCATGTACCGAACTATATTCCGATGTGTTCAACGGGTAAAATTCTACTCAAATGGAGGAATACTCGAGATGAAAGGGATGTATTGGTAAGTGTTGTGAAATGGATACTTTAAACAGGTATGTACTTAACCCTCGGGTTGAAAACTCGATATAACAACAATATGGTAAGATGATAAATGAAAATATGATATGAATGTCTTGGTGATGATTATGCAAATGATGTTTTATCTTTGCTTATATGGTTATGTTACTTGCTATTTACATGTGAACTTACTAAGCATTTATGCTTACTCCCTCCTTTTCATTCCTTGTAGTTTTGACAAGCCAGCTCGGAAATCGGGAACGGTCGGAGGCTCGCTCACACTATTCGTGTATCATCTTGGCATAATGGCTTGTATATTTTGAGCATGTCATGTATAGCATTATAATCATTTTGTGTATATGGTCTTATGATATGGTTATTGAGTGGTATGGAAATGCTTGGTAATGATTAGCCATTGGAATGGCTAATCATGATCATATTTGGTGTTATGTGTGCTAAATTGCTAGCTAATCCATGGAAAACATTAAATAGGCAAAATTTACCGTAAAATAGATTCAGACAATAGCAGTGACGTGAGTTTGACAAATCATTAAAAATAGTAGAGATATAATTAGATGATGAATAAAATATGGAATTGAAGAATTATGAGTCTATTTTCATATAGGTGGAACAAAACAGGTATATGAGTTATATTTTATGAGATGTTTAAATTTTTGTGAAACAGGGCCAGAATGATTTCTGGATCCCCTATTCTGACTTTAAAAATTCATCATAAATTTTACAAAAATAATTAGAAGTCATACTTTATATGTACAGATTCCTTATTAAGTCTAGTTTTATTAGAAATAAACGGCATAGTCATTGAAACTCTGTACAGGGAGATATCTGATTCGTAATACACAGAGGTCAGAGCAGTCGAACCCTGAAACAGGGGAGACTTTAACTAATAAACTGTACTAATTGGCTGGACCAAAAATTATAGAAAAAAATTAGTAAATAGATATATGAGTCTAGTTTCAGAAAAAATTTACCGAATTGGATTTCAAGTTTCGGAACTCGAGATATGAATTTTTAAGCAACTGTGACGCAGATTGCTAGCTTGACTGGAAATTTTAAAAATAAATTGTTTGAGCCGTTGAAGTAATGAATTAAGTCTGTTAACACCTCGTTTTCGACTTCGGCGACGGTCTCGGGTACGGGGCATTACATAGCTATTTTCGTAGACCAAAATCGTTGTTTTGAAAAATTTATTTATTTATCAAAAACGACCATGTTTTGAGGTGATCCAATCACACTCTATTAAAAACGATTGGTGGCGACTCTCAACTTTTCGTTTTCAAAAGTCAATTTCCCGTTTTCAAAAAAATGGTTTCGACAGGTTGGCGACTCCACTGGGGACATCAGAGAGTCGAGCTGTAAATTGATTGTTTTCTGTCTTTTTGTCAAAAATTGGAAATTTGGTTTCTAAATCTACGATCCTCTTATTGCATTTTCTGTGTCTTTGTCAGTTTTTATCATGTGGGTTTTACTTTATTTGTCGAGTCTTTTGATATATTCTTGCATCATATTGCATGACCGTTGTGGTCACACCTTTTAAGTGGGAGTGAGGACCTATGCCTTCGTGAAGTTTTCACCTCCGCATGGGCTAGGGGATCGCTTCCGGGATACATCCGTTCCTATGTCTTCGTGAGGTTTTCACCTCCGCATGGCCATAGGGAAATGTATCCCCCTGAATCGACTTGGTCCATATGAGCCTATAATGGGTGAGGATTGAGGAATCTGCTGGTTCAGATACCCTTTTCTTTAGAACTGAACCACATATAGTAAACCCTAGGAGCCTACCCTAGTTAGGGCTACACCAAACCTTAGTGGTTACCCAGATAGGTGTTCTAGGTTGTTTATTTCTCCTGTACTAACGTGTTTCATTTTGTTTATGTTTGCATCATATTGCATAGCATTTTCATCATAAAAAGGAGGTGTCGATTCACGGTTCGGTTGCTAATAGAAAGTTTTGCCATGGAGAGCGAATTCCTTGATAAAGTTGAGGATAATGTGGTTATCCGGAAATGGTCAGAGAGCACACGATCAGAAAAGGGCGGCAGAGTTGGAGAATGCACTACACAAGCATCGTAGCCGCAACTCGGTAATGGAATTTAGCACCAAGCCGTATATGTAATCCACTTTATGTAAAAGATTTTATTTTCCAGTAAAGTTTTCTAAATGGAATTGAATCAGAGTCGACGTCTTCTTTTGTATTCATCCCATGCATTTGCATTACATCACATCATGTGCATTAATTCAAAAAAAACCCTATTAACTAGAGGTTATTTCTAATTACCCTGGAACATCTCTATTACACTCGAAGAAAGAAAAAAGCCATGGATCAGAGGTTGGAAAAATTAGAACAGATGCAAAAGGAAATGCAAGAGTAGTTGCATTTGCAGATGTAGGAACAATTGGCCAGGATCCAACAAGAGATAAGGGATCAGATGCTGGAATCCCAGAGAAGCATGCTAGAATCCCAGAACAACATGATAAGCCAGTTGACACAGCTATTTAGGGGAGGACCTGACAAAGGAAAAGGCCCAATAGTTGATACTGGGAATGACAAGGAAGACTCTGCTTGTCCTACAAGCTTTGCCCCAATGAACATGCAAGTACAGCCACCAAGGGTGTCTGTTAACGTTAAACCCCTGTATCAAACCGGCAGTTTAGCACCGATAAATTTCCCAATAGGTTCAGGTTCATACCCTGGAGACCATCCTGTAATCCTCTATGTCCCCGACTTCGACGATGCAGCAGAAGAGGAAAAAGCAAAAGCTGAGCTCTCAAAATAGTTCGAAGATCGATGCAAATGGTTGGAGGAGAAGTTCAAAGCATTGGAAAGCGCTGATTACCAATGCGGAGTGATGCTAGAGTTTGGTCCCAGATTTGGTACTCCCTCCAAAGTTCAAGATGCCAGAATTCGAAAGATACAACGGGATTAGCTGCCCTGAGGCCCACATTACAATGTTCTGTCGAAGAATGACAGGATATGTCAACAACGACCAATTGTTGATTCACTGTTTTCAAGATAGTTTGAGTGGGGCTGCAGTGAAATGGTACAATCAATTGAGTAGGACCCAATTCAAGTCGTTGAAGGACCTAGCTCAAGCCTTCATGAAGCAGTATGGCCATATAACGGATATAGCACCTGACCGGATCACACTCCAGAATATGGAGAAGAAGCCAAACGAAAGCTTCCGGCAGTATGCTCAGAGATGGAGAGAGGTTGCTACACAAGTCCAACCACCGTTGCTAGAAAAAGAAACAACCATGCTCTTCATCAATACATTGAAGGCGCCTTTCATTACTCACATGTTAGGTAATGCAACCAAGAGTTTCGCGGACATAGTAATGTCTGGTGAAATGATAGAAAATGCCATAAGATCGGGTAAGATATAAGTTGGGGAGAACACGAGAAGGTCATCCCCGAAGAAAAGAGAGAATGAAGTAGGTAATGTGAGCTCAGGCTACGCAAAACCTGCCATTGTTAATCAGTCAAGGGCGATAGTCACAGGCCAGCAGGCCTCACTAAGGCAGGAGCCTAACACGAGACAGAATACAGAGAAGTTTCAATTCACTCCCATACCAGTGACATATAGGGAGTTGTACAAAAGTCTGTTTGATGCACATGTAGTGGCTCATTTCCACTTAGAGCCGTTACAGCCCCCATACCCTAAGTGGTACGACACAAATGCTCAGTGCGAATACCACGCAGGGATTACGGGGCACTTGATAGAAAACTGTACCTCGTTCAAAAGGTGCGTAGAAAGGCTTATCAAAGTAGGTATTGTAAAATTCGATGATACACCTGGTATGGGAAATTCGTTGCCCAGTCATACTGATAAAAGGGTAAACACGATAATTGAGAATATGGGGAGGAAAGTCAAACTGAATATCGTGGAGGTGAGAACCCCATTGAAGCTAGTTTGGAAGGAAATGCAGAAGAGAAGTTTAGCCCCGCAGGGGTTGAGGGATAAAATCTAAGATACACGGAACTACTGTGAGTTCCATCATGAGAAAGATCACGAGATCCAGAATTGTATTGAGTTCAGGGCCCTAGTACAGGGTCTAATGGATAATAAGGAATTGAAGTTCCTCGAGTCTGTCGAAGAGGGGGATGTATGTTCTCTAGGAGGGGAGTCAAGTGAAGAAGGCTGCAGAGCTAGCCGTCCAGTGATAATTATATCGAAGCCCAAAATTAGTGAAGTAGAAGCAAGAGTTACACCAAGAGTTATATTCCGGAAGCCAACAGTTTCCCCTTATAAAGATAGCCATAGGGTGCCTTAGAATTATAATTGTAGTATAGCAGTTTCAAAGAAGGAGGGTTCGATTAGCACGCAGGAGCCAAACCAGCAAAAGGGAAACCCGTCATCTCAAGCAAGAAGTAGAGAGATCATAACCACTGGTTAATGAGCCAGTGATGGAAAATGAAGCCAAGGAGTTCTTGAAGCTCCTAAGACACAGCGAGTATAGTGTTGTGGAACAACTATACCAACAACCGGATCGCATATCGGTATTGGCTTTGCTGTTAAATTTGGAGGTCCACCGCAACGCATTGACGAAAGTGTTAAACGAAACCTATGTTGCGGATGACATTTCAGTTAACAAATTAGATCGTCTCGTCGGCAACATAAGCGCTGAGAATTTCATCTCCTTCAGCGATGATGAGATACCACCAGGGGGTAGGGGGTCTACTAAGGCTCTGCATGTCACTACACGTTGCAAGGGGTATACGCTACCCGGAGTACTAGTTGATAATGGGTCCGCATTGAACGTATTACCTTGGGCTACGTTAAACCATTTACCTATAGACAGTTCCCATATGAAGACGTGTCAGAACATAGTAAGACCATTTGATGGCACAGAAAAGAAAGTAATAGGAAGGATAGAGGTACCTTTTCAGATTGGCCCAAACACGTACGAGGTAGATTTCCTCGTGATGGATATTAAGCCTTCCTATAACTGTCTATTAGGAAGACCTTGGATTCACTCAGCTGGGGCAGTGCCATCCTCGCTGCACCAGAAGCTAAACATGGTTACTGAGGGACGGCTAATAACAATAAATGCGGAGGAGGATATTATTGCGTCAGTTACCAGTGATACACCCTACGTAGAGAATGACAACGAAACGGTTGAATGTTCATTTCAATCGTTAGAGTTTGTAAACACAACGTTTATAGCTGAAGGAAGCAGGATTCTGATACCTAAGATATCAGAGGCTACGAAAATGAGCTTGCAGCTGACAGTTGGGAAAGGGGCGTTACCTGGCAGAGGACTCGGGAGGCACCTCCGTGGACAAATTAGAGTGCCAATCTTGGTTGGCAAGTGGGATCGCTTCGGTTTGGGATTCAGGTCAGATGCAAGCCAAGTGAAGAAGGAGTTTGAAAGGAAACAAGAACAGCGGAGAGCGAGATTGAGTGGGACAGAAGTCAGATGGGAACCGATGAACTTCCCCCACATTTCTCAAACATTTGTCTTTGGAGGGTTTATTCATTCCATACAGTATAAGGTGAAAGAAGGAATAGCTGAAGATGTGATGGGAATTTGGAGCATCAACGCCACATTTGAAGAGGAAGCAATGGAAAGGAATTTATCAGGCATTTGCCCGTATGAGCCTGGGAGTGTTTTGGATAACTGGACTGAGAAAGAAATTCCTGTAACCTTTAGAGCTAACACAGAGTAATATTCAAAACCCACCTGTTGTCTTCTAGCCTAGGGACAATAAGAATCTTTTGTGAAATAGGCTCATGTTCAAACATTATTATTTTTAATAAAAAATACATTTTCATATATCGGTTATAGCAATTGTTCTTTCTTCCTTTTTATTTCATACACAATCATACCATACAAAGGAATTATTTATTTCGTTTTCTTTGGATATTCTCTTATACTCATAATAGGCCCCCGGATGTCAACGTCATGAGTAATACTGATGCGAGCCCGGAATCTCCTTTGGAGCGAGACATGTGCTTTGAGGGATTTCAGGATTTTGAAGAGGACGAGGATTGTGGTTTATCTCCCGATTTGTTAAGGATGGTGGAGCGAGAAGAGGAATAAATCCTGCCACACAAAGAGACTACTGAGATTGTGGCCCTGAAAGAGGGGAAGGAAGTTAAAATTGACACTTGCGTTAACGAGAAAACAAGACAGAACCTCATTGAGCTGTTGTAAGAATTCAAGGACGTCTTTGTATGGTCATACCAGGATATACCTGGTCTAAGTACCGATATCGCAGTGCACCGTGTCCCTACCAAAAAGGAGTGCAAGCCAGTTCAGCAGAAGCTCCGAAGGATGAGACCTGATGTAGCAATGAAAATAAAGGAAGAAGTCAAGAAGCAGTTTAATGCTGGATTCCTACAGGTGGTTAATTATTTAGAGTGGGTGGCCAACGTCGTCCCTGTCCCTAAGAAAGATGGGAAAGTGCGGATGTGTGTAGATTACAGAGATTTAAACAAGGCTAACCCAAAGGATAACTTTCCATTACCTCACATAGACACTCTAGTGGATAATACGACAGGCTATTCACTGTTCTCCTTCATGGATGGGTTCTCCGGGTATAATCAGATCAAGATGCATCCTGAGGACATGGAAAAAACCACATTCATAACTTTATGGGGAACGTTTTGCTACAAGGTGATGCCCTTCGGGTTGAAAAATGCAGGAGCCACATACCAAAGAGCCATGGTAACCTTGTTCCATGACATGATGCACAAGGAAATTAAGGTCTACGTTGATGACATGATTGCAAAAATCCCGAACTAAAGAGGAGCATGTGCGAGTGTTGAGAAAATTGTTCCTCAGGTTGAGAAAATTCCAATTAAAGCTCAATCCGTCAAAATGCACCTTCGGAGCTAGGTCCGGAAAGTTACTCGGCTTCGTAGTCAGTGAGAAGGGAATAGAAGTCGACCCTGATAAAGTCAAGGCTATACAGGAGCTGCCTTCGCCACGAACTCAGAAAGAAGTCTGAGGTTTCCTAGGGAGACTAAACTACATCGCACGGTTTATTTCGCAACTAACTGAGAAGTGTAACCCCATATTCCGTCTTCTTAAAAAGCACAATCCTGGGGTATGGGATGATGAATGCCAAAAAACCTTTGAAAATGCTAAACAATATTTGTCCAGTTCCCTAGTGATAACACCACCAAGCCCTGGTAGACCATTAATACTGTACTTAACAGTATTTGATAATTTGATGGGGTGTGTGCTCGGCCAACACGATGAGACTGGGAGAAAAGAAAAAGCGATATATTACCTCAGTAAAAAATTCATTGAGTGTGAAATGAGGTATCCACCAATTGAGAAGCTATGATATGCTTTGGTTTGTACAACACGAAGGTTGAGGCAATACATGTTGTACCATACAACTTGGCTAATTTCAAAGCTAGACCCTCTCAAATACATGATGGAGTCAACCGCTTTAAATGGAAGGATAGCCCGATGGCAGATTCTGCTTTCCGAATTTGACATAGTCTATGTAAACCAAAAAGCTGTGAAGGGGAGTGCAATAGCAGATTTCCTAGCCAGTAGAGCTTTGAGGACTATGAACCTTTGAATTTCAATTTTCCCAATGAAGATCTAATATATGTAGCAATTGCTGAAGGATACATGCCTGAAGATCATTCTTGGAAATTAAATTTTGACAGAGCATCAAATGCCGTTGGAAATAGAGTTGGGGCAGTACTGATATCCCCAAATGGAGATCATTATCCATTCACTTGCAAGCTGGATTTTGACTGCACAAATAACATGGCAGAATACGAGGTATGTATCATGGGAATTCGGGCAGCTATAGACCGCGAAATCAAAGTATTAGAAGTGTATAGAGATTCTGCATTGGTAATTTATCAGCTTAAAGGCGAGTGGGAAACGAGAGATCCCAAATTGGTCAGTTACTGAAAGTTAATCTTGGAGTTAATTGAAGAGTTTGATGATATTACATTTCATTACCTCCTGCAAGACGAGAATCAGATGGCTGACGCCTTGGTTACACTAGCTTCCATGATCAAAGTAAATGAACAAGAGAATATGAAGCTAATTCAGATGAGTATTTGTGAGGCTCCAGCTCACTACTGTAATGTCGATGAAGAGGAAGAGAGAGATGATCATCATTGGTATCATGATATCTTACAATATGTGAAGAGCCGTGTGTACCCAGATCAAGCAACCAAAAATGATAAAAGAACATTGAGGAGGTTAGCTAGTGGCTATTTCCTAGACGGTGAGGTCCTATATAAGAAGAGAAAGGATCAGGTGTTGTTAAGATGTGTTGACGTTGTTGAGGGAAAGAAAATTCTAGAGGAAGTCCATGATGGTGTCTGTGGGACACGGTTTCACAATGGCTCGACAAATCATGAGATTCGGATATTACTGGTCTACAATAGAAGGAGATTGCATCAATTACGCTAAGAAGTGCCATAAGTGTCAAATTTATAGAGACAAGATTCATGTGCCTCCTTCACCCCTCCATGTTATGACTTCTCCATGGCCATTCTCAATGTGGGGCATGGACGTCATTGGGCCAATTTTGCCAAAGGCTTCCAACGGACATCGATTCATTTTTGTGGTCATTGACTACTTTACCAAATGGGTAGAGGCTGCTTCGTACGCCAATGTCACAAAGTCAGGAATCAACAAGTTCCTGAAGAAGGAGATCGTATGTCGTTATGGTATGCTAGAAAGAATCGTATCTGACAACGCGTTGAATCTAAACAATAGTGCAATAGCAGAAGTCTACAGTCGGGTCAACATTAAACATCATAACTCATCATCATACCGCCCGAAAATGAATGAGGCGGTTAAGGCAGCTAATAAGAATATCAAGAAGATTGTGGGGAAGATGGCGGAGACTTACAAAGATTGGCATGAAAAGCTCTCATTTGCCTTTTATGCTTATCGGACATCTGTCAGAACTTCTACCGGGGCAACACATTTCTCATTGGTTTATGGGATGGAAACAATTTTACCTATTGAGGTCGAAATCCCTTCTCTCCGAGTTTTATCAGAGCTAAAGTTAGACAAAGTAGAATGGATCCAATCTCGTTACGATCAACTAAACTTGATTAAAGAGAAGAGGCTGAAGGCTATTCGTCATGGTCAAATGTACCAGAGGAGAATGATGCGAGCCTACAACAAAAAATTTTGCCCCAGGGTGTTCCATGAGGGAGACTTAGCATTGAAAAAGATTTACCCTATGCAAAAAGGATTTCAGGGGGGAATGGATGCCAAATTGGGAATGACCCTATGTGGTAAAAAAGGCTTTCTCTGGAGGGGCATTGATACTAGCAAAGATGGATGGCAAGAGCTTGCCTAACTCAATAAATTCGGATTCTGTCAAAAGATATTTTGCTTAAAGCAGTTGAGGTGAAAACCCGTAAAGGGCGCAAAAAAAAAAGGAGAGGCCAAGGTGAAAACCCGTAAAAAGGCGCCTTGAGACCAAAGGGGTTTTGAATTGAAAACCCGCAAAGGGCAATTTAAATTTCGATCCAAACTAGGGCAAGCGGCAGTCTCACTACACTTGAATCAACAAAGAGGAGATAAGCTACATCTTGGGGCATCAACAAAATGCTATAGATCCCTTGAGCACGTGCCAAGTTTAAAACGGTCCTTAAGGAGTTCGTGCAGAGAAGCTCAAACTGCGAAATCTGGGACACCTATTCTGTTCCTTTTCATCCGTTTTTGTATCTCAAACAATGTTTGCTTTCTTTGTTGATACATCTTTTGCAAATTTTGACTCGAATAAATTTCAGTTCTACCTATCACTATAATCTTTTTCGAGTATTTTTATTGAAATAATGATTAATGAACTAATAATGCTCTCAAAAGAAGGTTTTGCATATTACTCTGAAAGGTTTCTAAACAATACGAGAACCTGAAACAGGACAATTATTTAGAACTCACCGAGCTTAAAAGGGCTAGAAACGTGTGAGAAATAAGGGATTAACTGCATCTTCAAGTCTTTTTCTACCGAGCTAAACAAGAAGGCATATGTCAGGGATGTTACCTTAGTAAACAACAAGCGATGACAGCCCAAAAATTAAAATGGATCATTCTCATGACATTTTGCATGTTGTGCATTTAACATCTATAATACATGTAGTTAGGAGCATTTGATTCATATTAGTCATAGCATCCTAATCATCTAGCATAAGCATATCACTCTCCTACAGATGGATTCCCCAGTGGACAATGTAGCAGGATTACAGATATCATAAGCCTTATCTTCACTGAGCAGGAGTGGAGCAGGTTAAATACCAGATCTTATCTTCACTGAGCAAGAGTGAAACAGATCGAATTTTGAAGAATCTTATCTCCACGTACTGGTGATGGAGCAGATTCCAATCATAAGCCTTATCTTCACTGAGCAGGAGTGGAGCAGGCTAAATACTAGATCTTATCTTAACTGAACATGAGTGAAGCAGATCGAATTTTGGAGAATCTTATCTCTACGTACCAGCGATGGAGCAGATTCCAATCATCAGATTTATCTTCACTGAGTAGGAGTGGAGCAGGCTAAATACTAGATCTTATCTTCGCTAAGCAGGAGCGGAGTAGATCAAATTTTGGTGAATCTTATCTCTATGTATCGGCAATGGAGCAGATTTCAGCCACTAGCCTTATCTTCACTGAGCAGGAGTGGAGCAGGCTATATACTAGATCTTATCTTCGCTGAGCAGGAGCAAAGCAGATCAAATTTTGATGAATCTTATCTCTATGTATCGGCAATGGAGTAGATTCCAATCATCAGCCTTATCTTCACTGAGCAGGAGTGGAGCAGGCTAAACATACCAGATCTTATCTTTACTGAGTAAGAGTAAAGCAGATCAAGTTACAGCAGATCACATCTCTGTGAAGCAGCAACGAAGCGTTTTGAAGCAATAAGGTGCGGTGGGTTGCGGCAAAGAAGACAAGACTCAGCCAGCCTAGGCAAATTTGGCCCTTCTAAAATATTTGCTCTATTCTCGTTACACGAGAATGAGCAAAGAGGGGCAGCTGTTGAGCCCAATTTCTGCCCGGGCCCAATCAAACCAGCTCAAATTAAATACCCCATTAAACCGACCACTAACTCTATCACCCTACTAAACCATCCACTACCTCCATCACCCCCACACCCTACTAAACCATCCACTACCTCCATCACCCCCACTAACTCCATCACCCTACTTGTTATAAATTGTAAAATTTGGCTATAAAAGCCATGGAAAAACTATTGTAAAGAGGAGGAATTTTTTTTAGAGAATACACATACGAAATCAAAGAGAATACAAATCAGATTTTTAAGGTAACTTTTTATATTATTCAATTTTGTTTACTTTGGCGTTCACATTTTTTCTTTACACAAACGAAAGAAGGGAAAAGAGAGGGAGTTTACCTCTGATTTTATTTCCTTTCTGATTTGGCCCCAAAGTTTTCATTTTTAATTCAATTTAACCCCTTTTTTATTTTTGTTATTTTACTGTTAAATTAGTTAATTTGAGCTTTATTCTCATTATTTTTATATTTGTTTTTTATTATTTTCTATTAATTTAATTAATTTGAGTTATGTTTCATATTATTATATTATTTATTTATTATATATTTATTATGTAAATATATATTTTTTAAGCGAAGTTAATTATTTTAAATATAAATTTCTATTATACATAGACTTATTATATTATTTTTTTATACCATTGTTTATTATCGGTTACCATTTTATATCAAATTATTATTATTTACTATTTCTCACTATTACTAATTTAACATTGTTATTCCAATTTTTTTTACTATTATCCCCCATATTTAATGTTATCGTCAACATATTTTTTGTTATTATCATCATGTTTTTAATATTATTATTAATACTATTAGCACAATGTTTATTACATTATTGTATTTATTATTACTGTTGTTTTATTAATTATTTCTATTAATTACTATTATTATTATTTTTTATTATTTATATATGGTTAGCATTATTCTCATATTATTATTTTCATGTTGTCTATTATCATCATTTTTTTTAAAAATTATGTCCTTAATTTATTTATCCATTGATCTTCTCTCAAAACTTTTCAAAATAAAGGCAATGTTCGGTATTTAAAGAATTCGAAGAATCGTGCCCTAACGTACTGGGTTTCGCTTTCTTTGTTTGTATTGAATATTCAAATATCCTCTTACCAGTTCACTCTCAAAAATTTTCAAAATAAAGGCAATGTTCGGTAGTTAAAGAATTCGAAGAATCGTACCCTAACGTACTGGGTTTCGCTTTCTTTGTTTGTTTTGAATATTCGAATATCCTCTTAAGGTTAAAACGCACGTTTAAAGGCAAGTTTACAATTGAGGGTCAAAAATGTTGTGTCCTAACGTGCTGGATGTAATGTTTTACCTTGAGGTGAGATGGTCTTTAATACACATTTAACTTACCTAAATGTTTTAAAAGCCAATAAAAGGAGGATCGCATTTTGAACTCTGTCTAAATCTTTAATTTTCGACATTAAGACACTAAATAATCAATCAAGTACCAATTTTGGGCGTGTCGAGGGTGCTAATCCTTCCTCGTACGTAACTGACTCCGAACCGGTTTTCTATTTTCGCAGACCAAAATCGTCGTTTTAAAAATTTTATTTATTTATTAAAAACGACCGTGTTTTAAGGTGATCTAATCACACTCTATTAAAAACGATTGGTGACGACTCTCAACTTTTCGTTTTCAAAAGTCGATTTTCCATTTTCAAAAAAATGGTTTCGACAATCATAAATTTCGGATGATAGAAAAATTTAGAAATATTTTTCGTCGAAATTAATTAAATAAGACAAGTAGCAGAAAATAGCCCAAAATAAAATCAGTAATGGTGTAAAGCGCAAAGCCGCAAAAGCCCTACCCGTTGCTACTTACTGTTACTTCATCTTCTTCAGTACGATGTAGTTTTGCAGCAAAACACATCCTACACTTCGTTTATTTATTTATTTTAACAAAATAACAATAAAAGTTCGACAAAAAATGTTGGCTTGTGGCGGCTCTCGCATCTCTCATCAAAATTTGGGTTCACGATTTTGCTCCACCGGAATCTTTCACCTTTCTTCTTTCTCGGTTAATCTTCCCTCCTCCGCCGCCGCCACCGTCGCCGCGATTGTGGATAATAATTCTCATAATCCTCGATTTCATCCTCGATTTGTTTCTTCCTCTAGTCTTCAATCCAAATCCCCCGGCGACATTCCTTTTCCCCCCGACTCCTTCAGGTTCCCTTATTTCTTTTACATAATTTTAGCAGTTTGCTTTAATTTCTTTTTTTTTTCAATCAATTTAATTAAATGGGTGTTCAAATTTGACGTAGGGTTCCTTTTTTTATTTGAATTGGTTGTGTTAGTTTTTTTGTATTTCGAAGCATCTAAATAAATTTTATTTTTGTGTAAAGCCAACGAGAAGACGATCATGAGAAGCCCTCTGAAGCACTATCCTCAGTGGCAGGTTTCTTTTCATGTTTTTCTCCATTTCTATTTTACCGTAACTCATATTTTTGTGTTACTATATTTATGTCATTTGTTGATATTATTACACTAGGAGGGATAGTGGCATTGGGAAAATTTGATGCTCTTCACATTGGTCATAGAGAACTTGCAATTCAAGCATCAAAGGTTGGAACCCCATACCTTTTGTCATTTGTAGGAATGGCTGAAGTTCTTGGTTGGGACCCTAGGTAAAGTTAATATACACATATACATACATATAATATTTGTGTAATGCTGTAAAGCTTTTTGTCTATTTTCATTTCGTTACACTAAAGACTAGTACGGTTTTGGACAGGCCACCCGTAGTTGCACAATGTGATCGTGAGCGTGTTCTTTCCTCTTGGGCTCCATATTGTGGTAATGTGGCTCCCAAGGAATTCCAGGTACAGTTTATGAGCGTTAGGCATCTTAGTCCGAGGCAGTTTGTAGAGAAGTTAGCAAGGGAGCTCGGAGTTTGTGGAGTTGTGGCAGGTATACTAAAAGCTATATCAACTCTTAGGATTTTGTTTATCTCGATATTATCGAGTAAAAGCTTCATCCGGATAATTTGAAATAGGTCGTTTCAATGGCTAATTGTCACAGGTGAAAACTATCGCTTTGGCTATAAAGCTGCTGGTGATGCCTCAGAATTGGTGAGACTCTGTGATGAGTTTGGTATGGGTGCTTACATAATAAATTCTGTCATGGACAGGCACCAAGATGCAAGAAATATGAACCGTTTAGATTTAAAAGACAGGGGGCAAGTATCATCTACTCGTGTTCGGCAGGCTTTAGCTGAAGGTGACATGAAATATGTGTCAGAGCTTCTAGGCTGCCCGCATCGTTTATTATTGACGATTAAAGACTGGGAAAGCTTAACTAGTACTGCTAGTACACGAAGGATGTCAGCACCAAGATCTTCTTTGCTAAATCTACCACCAAAAGATGGTTTTTACGAGAACTGTTCTCTTTTATTTGGAGAACAAAATGCAGTAACATGTAGGGTGTCTATTGACACGTCGCATATCCATCTAGAGATGGATCGGGTAGATTTTTGTGATAATGACTATTCTCAAAAATCACAGGTCTTGGGTATTGAATTTGGTGAATTAAAGAGTTAATTTCGTTTAGTTCATTTCAGGAAAGTATTTGATGGGTGAGAACTCTCAGCCAGGTTTAAGAGCAGTTACCATATACATATATACCCCATATGAGAGGATCTTTATTCCTTTATCACTTAAATCATTGAATATAGGGTTCATATCCAATTCGTTATGGTGGAAATGAATTATGTTTTCCTCTCGCAGGAACTGCTTTCATTCAATCATATTGATTAGTTAGCTGACTCGAAATTATTTCTGAATTTGTATTGGCTTTGAAGGATCTCATCTATCGGTACCTTCACAGTATAGGTGAGTGCGTGTGAATCTTCAAATTTATTGCTTGGTTTTTGTTTCTAATGAATCTTTCAGTATGCTTTCAGTCAATTGATGGTTTGAAGGAACGAAAAGCAAGTTCATGGATGACGTATAACTTTTACGGGTAAAGTTGGGAAACCATATATATCCTGTAGTTTATTTCTGGTCTGTAGAACTAGCCTTGTTTTCATTTGTTCTTGAGAACAAGATTTATTTATAGGCTGGTAATCGGCTTCGAAAGTTCTTAGGCTTCATTGATTCACTTTAAGTATACAGTTTACTCGAGAATGGAGTGTTTGAAAGTTAATTTAGAATTTGTGTTGATTAGCTCTTGTGAACAATTCTGCTCTTTATGCTTGTTCAATATGCTTATGCATGCATTTATTTGTTCATGTTGCTGATAAAACAGCATGGAGTTTGTTACTTATAAGTCATCTTTTGCTCTTAAGAGTAAATGACATTGTTATTACTATCATTGAACCACAAGTGAAGTGACAAAGTACTTATATTCAAGTCTTTATTTGACATCAATTTTGGGTTTAATTTTTGAACCCCTTATCCTTACCCCCTTATAGCCCAAACTCAGTCAATAAATATTAGGGTAAATTACATTAGTAGTCACTCTTCTTTTTTGGTCATCCAACTATGAAAAGTTTCAAAATGGTCACTCAATTATGTTTTTATTTTCCTTTTTTGGTCACTAAACTATGAAAAGTTATAAAATAATCACTCAACTATATATTTTTTTTCTTTTTTGATCATGAGTGTGCAAGTAAAAATGAAAACATCCAAAAATCCAAGATAATTGGGTGATTAAAGAAAAGATAAAACCTGAATAATTGGGTGATCATTTTGTAACTTTTCATAATCTGGTAATTGAAAAGGAAAAATAATACCGTATTATGACTACTAATCTAGGGTACCCTAGATACTATGATGTCAAACACATACATATTCAGTATTTAGCTGATTTGGAGCACCTTAACTTTTAAACATCCTTGGTTTTGGCCATTTGTGGCACATTTTTAATCATTCTCGAAGACAATACAACAATTATGACATAAATGGTACAGCGAATATAAGAATAAGTGACACGAAAGAAACAGTATGGCATCCACTGCTCTTACTTAAACCTAATAATGGCGGGGTTGTATTAATGTGAAATTTTAGGTTTGTTTTTTTAGGTTTAGGTTCGGTTTAATTTAAAAAA
Source organism: Gossypium hirsutum (assembly GCF_007990345.1). NCBI lineage: Eukaryota > Viridiplantae > Streptophyta > Magnoliopsida > Malvales > Malvaceae > Gossypium > Gossypium hirsutum. Next base: position 83,565,702 of record NC_053427.1, read on the forward strand.
TAGGTTTAAAATTTTGCTCAAATTTGGTCTAAATAAAAAAATTAAACATAAGCTTGACGCGGCTTATTTGTATAAAAAAATTTATATAGTCTAAAATTATAGCAAAATTAATAATAAAACAAGAATTATAAATATTCAAACAATACTAATAAAATAGTAATAATATAATAGTAAAATGATAGCAAAATAATATCAAATGGCAACAAACAATAGCAGAATAATAGTAAATAGTAGTGAAAAATTAAGCAAATTTAGATCGGGTCTAAGCCAAAAAATCTTGTTCGAATCCTAACCTCTCTAGAAAAAGAGTATTATTTTTTGTCCAAGCTAATTTTTCAGATCTATCTTTTTATTTAAATTCTTCCGCCTTTTAAATTTAAACGAATAATCCAATTAAATGTACAGTAGTTAATAAATCAGATCAAATGTATTGTAGTTTATAAATCAGGAACCTTAGCCTTTTTTTCCCTTCTTTCTCGATAATTTCATGTATGAATATGTTGTAATACAGGGAATATGAATATTAATCAAATATAAAGAAAATGGTATAAATTTCATTTACCAATAATTAGATACTTTTTCTTTTTTTAATAAAGAAAACATCAAGACTATTACAGTCCTAATAATAAATTTAATTTATTACACCAATTTTTTTTAATATTTTACAAGTAATTTTAAGTGAGTAGATTTTTTTCAATCATGTGAATTTTCTTCAATTAAAATATAGGTAAAAGGCCTTCTCCCATCCTTCTCAATTTTTATATTAATTAATTGGTCATTCTCAAAAAAAGAAAAATTAGAAAAATTTAATCTTTGTCAATTTCGAAAGTGAACATCTAAGGACAATTAATCACAACATTAATGTCTTTTTGTCAATTGTGCATAATTTTGATTTGTATAATAATAAATTTAGCCCTTAAATTTACATATTCTAATAATTTTGTCTTGATGTAATAAGTTTAGCTTCCAATATTTGTGTAAACGTGTAAATATTGAGGTTAAATTTGTTCTTATATCAATCAAAATTATGTATAATTGACAATGTTGTGATTGATTATCCTTTAATTGCTCACTTTTAAAGCTGATAATGATTAATTATTCTGAAGTTCTAAGGGTTAAATTTTCTCAATTTTAAAATTGAAAAAGATTGAAAAGATATAAGAATATATTTTTAAGGGTAAACTATCAAAATAGTCACTTTTGTTCCCCTTAAGTTACATTTTAGTCACTTATGTTTGAAATGTTATGTTTTAATCACTTCTGTTAACGTGTTGTAACATTTTAGTCACTAAATCGTTAATTGCCGTTAACAGTGTAATGGTAAGATGACGTGACACATTAAATCATCATTTCAAACAAAAAATTTAAATTAAATCATATAATTGGCCCCCATATTTTTTTGTTTTAGAACACTTTTTTTTATGTTCTTTTAACTTTTCCTTTTTCTTTTCAATTCGCTTTTACTTTCCTCCCTTCTCCATCTCTTTTAACGTAAAAGAAAAAAATAAATTTCTCAAAACAAAAAAAATATAGGGACCAATTGTATAATTTAACATAAAATTTTCATTTGATATGATAATTTAACATGCCATGTTAGTTTACTGTTACACCATTAACAACAATTAACGTTGAATGATTAAAATGTTATAATATGATAACGTAACATTTAAACATAAGTAATTAAAATGTAATCTAAAAAAATAAAAGTGACTATTTTAATAATTTACCCCATTTTTAATATAATTTTTATTTAATATATTCCAAAATTTGCATCAATTATCTTTTTAATTGAGAGCGTAGAAATTATGGGGAAAAAAAAGGAAAAAGAAAAACAACAAAAATTACAGAGAGAGGGGGCGCATTATTTCCGTCACGAAAATCGAAACCCAAACCGCAAAAATCTTCTCTTCATTTGATTCAAATAAGTTTAAATACCAAGCAATCTAAAATCGCCTTTACCATCTTCAACCCTTTAAGAGTTTCAGGTGACTTCTTTATCCTTCTCTCTCTCTCTCTCTCTCTTGTCTTCTTCTTGAAAGCCTCATCTTAATCCAAATCTGTATAGTATTTTCCATGGCCTGCATTTCTTTTTTCATGATTTAGGGTTGCATTTAATTTCTCAATCATCGTAAACCTTTTCTCTCTTCGCGTTTCGATTTCCATCGTTTCATTTTTTTGTTTGTTTGTTTGTTTTTTGTGAATTCGTCTGGCAATTTGAAAAACCCTTTGGACTTTTCTTTTTTAAAATCATTGAATAATGAGCGACTAATACGGTTATTCGTGTTCTTGGCGGTAACTGAGTTGTGGCCGAGTTGACTCGGTTGCCGTTTTTTCACTTTTACAGGTCTTCCCTTTTCTTATTTTTTGTTAGTTGTAATTTTGACCGCGTCACGTTACATCCAATGATCCAAGATTCTTTCCTTTAGGTCACTGCGTTTATTTAATTTGATTTTCCTATATTACCCCTAACCTAACTTTTCTATATTGAAATCTCTTTCCCTATCCTTTTAAGGGTCCAAAAAAAGGGGAACCAACAGGGCAAAAGGGTCATTCAATACATTATCAATCCCTGTCGTGCAGGGTTGAACAAAAGGCACGTGGCATTCAATTAGTGGAAATATTTTTGAGCAGGCTGATTCTGCAAAACACCCCAAGCACGCGCTGTTTTTTTTTTTAAATTATATAACAATTAATTATTATAACGACTTTCATGTTTTGTGGCCTTCTTTTTTTTTTTTTGGTTGAATGAAAAAAGTTTCCTTTTCTTGCAGTAGGAGACTACAAAGGAGGGTTCTTTGGTCGGTGTTTGATATTGTTCGGGCTGTCAATGTCCATTCTTTGACAGCCCGATTTTTTGTCAAACCCCTTTTTAATTTACACAAGGTAAGAATAGGAAAAGAATATACAGCAATAGCCATCGAATATGCCATTGCTTTGACAAGTGCCAACCTTGGCTTTTGCTTATTTGCTTCTTGACAACATTTTCTTGCTTTTTTTATTTTTCACGTTTCTTATTTATCTATTTGATTCAATTTCTTGGGGTCATAAATGGGTTCTCTTTATTTTCGCAGGTGATCCTTGTTTTTGTTTTTTCTTTTGTGTTTTGGCTTTCTGGGTATTGATCATGTTGAGTTTTTTTATGAGTTTTGGATTGGGTTTTTAATGTTTGTTTGTGGGCTGGTTCATATTGGTATGGTAGTTTGTCTTTTGGGTTTTCAATATGGGTTCCTTGTCAGGAATCATTCAACGTCCTCTAGCAGCCGCTGCTGCGTTGGCCGTGGCTTCGGTCTCTGCCGATTTTAGTGTTAAGCTTCCATCGTGGGATACTTGTTCAACCTCTGAACAAATTCGAACTTCAATATCTAGTTCCTTACCGGAGCCCAAGTCCTCATTTGTGGATCATATATCAGCTTCTAAGCTTGCAAACTTCTCTTTTGTTACTAGAATCCGAGTGCCTATCCCAAGTGTTAAGTTTCCGGTTCCAAATTCAGGCCGGGATTTTGTTCCCAAAAGCTCTTCTATTGCTTCATCTCCGGTGCTGGTTAATTTATACAAGTCAGCTGAGTTATCTAAAGCATCAAAGCCTGTTGCATTTAAACACAACATCCCTACCTCATCCCCTGATGTTTTATACAGATGGCATTTGCCAGAGCCATCTGCCATTGATGTTTCTGGGAACTCTGATTGTTCGACAGCTAAGTCTCGCACAGCTGTAGTCTTATTAGGATGGTTGGGGTCTAAGCAGAAACATCTCAAGAAATATGCAGATTGGTATACCTCCAGAGGCTATCATGTCATTACCTTCACCTTTCCAATGATTGATATTATCAATTATCAAGATGGTGGGAAAGCTGAGAAGGACGTCGACATGCTTGTTAATCACTTGGCTGATTGGCTGGAAGACGAGTATGGGGAAAACCTGGTTTTTCACACTTTTAGCAATACTGGCTGGTTAACGTGAGTTTTCACTCAGATAACTACATTTTTTTTGCATGTATTCATTAGGATCAATTTGATTTCTGTTGTTTGTGCTAATTACCTGAACTGATTTTTGGGCTGGAATTGTTACAGATATGGAGTTATTCTTGAGAAGTTTCAGAAGCAGGATCCTTCCTTAATGGGAAGGATAAGAGGTTGCATTGTGGATTCAGCCCCTGTTGCAGCCCTTGACCCTCAGGTAAACGATGTTTGAAGGTGTTTTACATACATAATTGACTTGATTAACAAAACATTATCTTACCAATGTAAAGTAGATGCATGGTGGTAGCGTTTTATGTTATAACTTTCTCAATTCTAGTAATAATCAAGTCTATCAATAAAATGGTAGTTATAAGCTATTTGAGAATGGGAATTTATTTATATGAAAATGCAAAATAGGTTAGGATCATTGACCAGTCTGCGCTTAAATGTTGATAAGTTTCTAGTGTCCCTTTATCATGCTTTGCATTTAGGTGGATGTTCCCAAGCAAAAGCATATTGTATAATTGTTGGTGATCGTCTAGTACTGTGATACATTAGTTCTTCGTGATTCTGTTTTGTGCCATTATATCATTGGTAGTTCTCATAGAAACCAGAAACTACTTTATGCCTGCTTTGTCCTTACATTGTCAATGTTTTCTACAAGAAATTTGGACATTGGCATTGGCCGGAACATACTGTAGATTATATGTTTATTCATTCTTCTGGAGTTCTTTATTTCTTTTGCTTTTAAGTTTGGAGTTCATGTTTCTGATCAATACACTGGAAATGCTTATTGGCTTTTGTTTTTCGAATTTTTAGGTCTGGGCTTCAGGTTTCTCAGCCGCTTTTCTGAAGAAACATAGTGTGGCAACAAAAGGATTTCCAGGATCAGTTGAACCTGGTATGGGGACATTAATCGGCAAAAAAGAAGTCTCAGAACCGAAGCCTGCACTAACTGAAGCTGCTTTGCTGGTGGTCCTGGAGAAGTTCTTTGGGGTGGTTTTGAATTTTCCTGGTGTTAACAGGTAGTAATAATAATCTCCTCAAAAATTGGTCACGAAGGAATGAATGTTTCACTATTTCTAATTCCATACCTGATGTTTGATTCATTCAAAGAGCTTTTCATTAGGCCAGAATTATCAATTTTTTCATTCCGGGAAGAAGTATGCCCGATACAAATACTTACGATCCTAGCCGGAATAACCTTTCCGCTTTATATCTAACATAACTCCATCTCATTTCATCTTGCAGGAGGCTTTCCAATGTAGTAGGCTTGCTGTCATCTGGACAACCTACCTGTCCACAGTTATATATCTATAGCTCTGCGGATCGAGTCATCCCTGCCAAACGGGTGGAATCGTTTATCGAGGAGCAGAAGAGATCCGGGCGTGAGGTTCGGGCATGCAACTTCGTGTCCACACCTCATGTTGATCATTTTAGAAATGACCCGAAACTGTATACAAGTCAGCTCAGCCGGTTTTTGGAGGACTGTGTGCATACTTGTTGCAAAGATTCTTAAGTAAGTATCGCCATCGAAGCACTGACTAATAACCCATATTCATAGACAAGGTGGCATTAGGGGAGGAATAATAAACCCATCAATTTTTATATGAAAATTCATTCATTCATAAAGGTCTCTCCTGGTCAAATACTACTCATACTCTTCTTTTGCCTTGAAAGAATTTCAAGATAATTGTTTTTGTAAAGACAAGCTACTTTAATCATATTTGAATTTCCATAACATCTTTTTTTTTTTTGGTATTAAATTTAAGTATCTTGAAAATACTTTAATATGCTAAATCTTTTATATTCTCAATCATAAGAATTTAACGCAGAAATGAATTAATAGCATGCAAAGTTAGGGTTCAAAAGTGAGAACCAATGAGGTAAGCAACTGACCCTCTTTCATACAAGATTTTTTCTCCTCAAACTCAACATAGTCTTGTCGGTTCAACATTATCATGTCGCATCAGTTCTAGAAAGCCATGTGGCTCTTGTCCGACTTTTTAGTTCTTTTAATATTATTTTGTAATGATTGGTTTAATATTTTGAGGTATATGACTCCAGATTCTACTTTAGTTTTCATATCATTTCAGTTAATAATATTTGGGTATTATTTTTATTCTTTATATTATTGGAATAAAAATCATATAATTACTTAATTGATTGATTTTAATTGAACTTATTTTAAATTTTTTATATTGTATTTTGGTTGAAACATGTGGATTGGAATTATGATGCAATTGATTAGTTAAATAACATCAGATGAATAATTAATTTAAATAAATTTATTGTTTTAGGTTATTGCTTAAGGATCGACTCTTTTGAGAGAAGTTTTTGAAGTGTTATCTGTCAGTCAATCAATGCGGAACGTATTGTCTTAGGTTTAGATTTTGTCTCTTTAACTTTGCGGAAAGCCCTGCTGGTTCACGAAGTTGGAACGCTTTGGTTGGTGGAGAAAGTATATACTTGAAGGATGTGCAGATAATTAATAGTGGAAGATGTACGCGCGGAGATCGAACCATCAAACAAGGCATAAGTAGCCTTTTCAAGGAGATATGGTACCACGGTTAATATTCTGCTCATGCTTCAAGTATGTGTCTCTTCCACCAACTGAGGTCCTCCCACTTTGTAAACCAACAAGGCTCTCCATAGAGTTGAGAGACAAAGCCCAAACCCAAGACAATGCATTCAATTGCTGAGGACCGATACGATTGCCTGATTGATGATACTTTAAAAACTTCTCTCAAAGAATCTATCCCCTCAACAATTAGAATTTTGATATAAATAATCCTCATTGCCACCCATGTAAAGCTTCAATCGGAGCAAATGAAACTAGATCAATTTCTTTTTGGAGGATTCTAATTGAAATAAATTATCTGAATAATCCTTGCCCTTACTCGTATCATTGAAGGCAGCTCCTAGAAAATATTAAATTATACCTCTTAATATTATTAGAGACTGTAAAATTCGATGAATTTCAAATCAATCCATTTTGAATGGAGCATTTTTTACTAAAAAAAGTGAATATAAGTATGAGTGAATATGGTAATTGCTTACTCAGTCCATCCCGTCCAACTATTTAATATACTATTTTACTCTTGTATATATATAGCTATTACAATAGTAAAGTTGTAAAAAGTTGTTAAAAAAAATTTCATGTTTAAGTATTCACTTGCTTTTAAAAAGATTGAAATATTGAAAATAACTAAAAGAATTAAAGTGGAGCGGGATGAGATAAAAGAGGAAGCAACATTCATATAGTGGTAAGGTAATGTTTAAAATTATACATACGAATGGTGGGGCAAAACATCTCAACTATAGAGTGATGATAGATTAACATCTTCTCCGATTTATCATCCTATTAACAATTTTGTCCATGTAATAATTTTTTTTTAAATATATGGGACGTTTAAAACTTCATTAAAAAGGATTTTGAGATATACAAATACAATACAATCGTAAAAAAAAAATAAGCATATTCGAATAACTTTCCTGATATAATAATGCATCGACCAAGTTTTTTTATACAACATTTTTTCCCATAAAATTCCTAAGCATCCACCTAGTCTAATGCTTATGGTTGCACTGAAAAAAAAAATAGGTGCCAAAATGGTGTCCTACCCATAAATCTGCCACATTTTACATTTTCATTTTTCATAGTTTCTTATAAAAAAAATACATGTAAATTGTCTCCCTATGGCTTATTTTAGATTAAATAAATGACAGACATAACTTGTGCTTGCAATTAAGCAACTTTTATTCAGGCTGAAATGGAAAACACAGTGACCTAATATCAGCACAAGCAAAAGTAGCCTTCTTTGTACATTTTGTAGCTAAACATCATTGTATTACCTATGAGCAGATGTATAAGGCATAGGGTATGTCACGGGTGCACCTGGAACCACTGCTCCTGGTAATGTTGCTCTGACTCCGTAAGCCATATGTGCCGGAGCAGGAAGGTTCACTGGCGTGCCAACTGCTGAGATGAGGGGACCTATTGGTTGCCCCATAGTTGGAACTCCATGCACACTGATACCGGGTGGTGCAACAGAATGTCCGAGCGGCTGTTTGGTTGATTTTGCTGCAGAACCCACAGATGCGGTGCCATTTGATTGACCAGTGATCGGACCTTGGGGTGCTGAAACATCCCCATTGCCAACACTGGTAATGTCATGGATGCTAGATCGCCTTTGATCTTTGTTCATTGAGTTCAATCTAATGAAATATTTTTGCGCATGACTTGCTACTTGTGTTGGCGTTCTTGTGACCACAAAGTTCCGGGATATGCTTCGCCAGTCACCTTTCCCGTATTTATCCAGACCAAGAAGAAATAACCTGTTTTTCAAGATTTAAAATAAATAAATAAATACAGTGACTAAACACCATCAAAATCATAATATTACAAGCTTATTTGTCAAATTAATATCAAAAGACGTCTCACATTCAAGGATAAGTATAAACAGTATTGAAATGAAGATAGAATAAATCCCACAGCCGTTTACATTGGGGGAAACCTCAATTAGTTTTAAGCTGGATATGGATAGATGTTTGACACAGGTATGTTCAATTTTTTTTCTTATTTGAAGGGTCATACACGATACTCATGTCTGAATATGTGTCTGATACAAATTCTGATGACAACTTCAATGTTCAAAAGCCACACATGCAACCCATAGTTATCTCAAGCTGTTCAAAATTACAGCAGTATTTAGAAACCTAATCACTTAACACAAAATTTACTTAAGCATTAACTCAGCCAAAGTACAACTCAGGATTATTCGAGCCTAGACAACCCCAGAAAACTAGCATATCTATGAAAGCCTAATGTGTATTTAAATATTACCAATGTCTATATGATAAGAATTTGTCTCTTCAGATAGACTTTAATAGAGCCACTACAAGGAACATTTAACTCCAATCCCCCTACATACATTTTCACAACCTTCAAAAAGGCTAACTGTTACTGATAATAGATCGAAAAGGAGGGGGTACTTTAATTGCAGCATATTAAAGCATGGAACCTACCTTTCCTTCCTATCCAAATCTTCCAAATAATCTCTCAGCACATATCAGTTAAAACTTCAAGGGGATCCCCTAAATGGCTCTCCCGATCTCAAACTTTCCAAGGCCTCATAGAAACAACTCTTAAAGAAGATTATGCAAGTTAAGGGAGAGCCTCCGGGAAGTCGTTTTAACAGTGTTACAAAACCAGAGCCCGTGAGAGTTGCACTATCATGAGTGCCCATGTTAATTCGAAATCTACAACATTATGACAAGCTACTGACAACATCACCATACCATAGCAAGTAGTCCATAAGTTAAGATTTATGATCAGTTTGTCTTTGTTTGTTCCCTTTCTTTTAAAGCAAGATCTCTCTTCCATGTTCCCTTCGGTTATTTCACATCGTTTCCAGATTTATTATTCACAGATCCCAATGACTTCAAATGCATGTAGAGCTTCCTTAACAACAGTCATGAAATAGAATTTTTACTGGAAAAAATTAAATTTTGGGAACTTTCTAAAAAGAATCAAGGATTCTATATATGAAAAGGACAGGAGAATCCAAGACAACCAATACATGACAAGCACACCAAGTTAGTATAAACACTAAGTACTAAAGCTCTACAAGGAAAAGTAACTTAAACAAGATTCTTCTAAAGGCATATAATCAATCTAAAATGAAAACAGAAAAATAAAGAATTTTAAACCATTAAAAGTTATTCACCTGTGCTCATCCTCTGTCCAAGCAATCCCCTTCCGACGTTCTTGATCTGACCTTGAATTCTTACTCCCATGATTTGACTCACTGTTACAATTCCCTGAATGGCTGCTCCCCTTCTTACCAGCTCCTTCATCTCCTGCTGAACTCTCGGAAGAATTATATGGCGGCAGAGGCACACAACCAGATTCAATCCGGTTAACATCATCCTCTAGAAGCTCATAGTGTTCTTTAATCTCTTCCAAAGTTTTTCCAGGTACATCAGCTGCAATTTTCTCCCATCGATCTGAAGAGTCCTCAGGATAAGTTGCAAGAGCATTCTCAAATGCCTTATCTTGCTCCCTACTCCACTTGGAGCTGCTATCGGCTTCCTCCACGGTCATCTAAGCTTGTCAAATCAGCTATCCAGAATATCACCTGCAGGAAGAAAGAACTGAATTCACCAACAGTCGAAATCACTATAGCCTGTAATCCATCTCCAAAAGGTCTTCGAATACTTAAGTTAAAGGAAGCAGGGATATCAAGTAAATGAGCTATGCAAGAACAGAGAAAAAAAACCCAGAAAAAGCCAAGGAAGCTTAACTGGAGCTCGAAGTCCAAGAAAATTCAGAAAGCCCCAGAAAAGTATGTGAAGAATTCAATAATGTTTTGCTCAACGATTCAAAAATTGGACTTTTGTGGATTGCTGACCTATTGATGAATGAAAAGGCAACAAAGTGTTAAAACAAAGAAAAATATCTCAAAACCATAAAATCTAAGATAGCATATGGCAATTCAAGACATTATTTAAAAAAAAGGAAATTAATATGTGAATTCAACAATAACATGATTAGGGTTTTCGATTGCGAAATATATGAAAGGGACAATGGAAAAACCAAATTAAAAAAAAAAAAGAATCCAGAAAGTCTATGCATATAGACTGAGAATTTAAATTGCCATTTCTAAATTCAACAAAAATCTCTGCAAACTAAAACCTTGTTTGATAACAACAGCTTTAACAATACAAAACCACATAACAAAACTATCCTCTTTCACTTCAGTTCACTCATTCACTATTTTCCAATACTAATTAATCAATCAAAAGAATTACCATGAATCTAGTTCAAATCAGAACCAAGAATGAAAATCGAATAGAAAACTGAAAAACCAGAATTTCATCTAGTAAAATAAAATAACCCTACCACTACCATAAAGGTTTCTTCAGAAATATCTGGTAATTTAATTCTTATTCAAGATACCTACACAGTAACTTCAAGAATTTAACTCAAAAAAAGAAGAAAAAAAAAAACTTACCCCAGCTTTGTTGTCTCCTTATTTAAACCTAAAAAGTGTTCACAACAACAGTAGAAAACGCCATAAAAATGAAAGACCACCTACAACTCATGGAAATGGCACTATCAAGATACTGACACTTTAACCCAATATAAAATAAACTCTTTTTCTTTCATTCTAATTATATAGCAGCAGTAAAAAATTTAGGTAGAAGAAAACAAAAAATGGTTTAAAAGGGAAAAAAAAAAGCTTTAAAAAAGGCATAATTATTGAGAAATTTACGAAGGGTAGACAAAGAAATTATACATGATGGTGATGGGTTCTTATGAAATATCCAGAAAGATGCAGAAATGGTAATTGGTCCATCACCTCCATGAGATTACTGGCATAGAAATTGCCTCACAATGGAATCTGCAATTCCCATTAATATCTGACAAAGAAAATTGGGTTTTTTTTCTTTTCTTTTCTCTGTCTTTTTTCTTCCCGTTTCTGAGACACCAAACAACCAAAAACAAATTTAGGTGTCAGCAATAACCATAAACAGTTGCAGAGCATCTATAATGATTTGACTATAAAATCATCACTTTTTCCATTGTGGTGTTCTTGCATAGTGACAAACTTAAAAAAAAAAAAATCAAAGCAAAATTTGAATCTTTGCCAAAGTGTAAAAAGAGAGTAAAATTAGTCAAAATGCAATGAATGAGCAGTTGAGTAATTTGGACCTGTTTTGTTAATTACTTTTTAAATAGTTTTTATTAGAATATTTTTTTTTAAAAATTACTGTAATAAAATTACTTTGACATGTTGAATTTAATTTTTATGATTTTGAATATGTAATTCTCTCATTTTAGGAAAAGAATATTATTTGTTCATTTATTATGAAAAATGTTTTATTTATGATTTGACCCTAAATTATTTCTATTTTTAGTATTTAAACTATTATTTTCATTCCAATTTGTCTAAAAAATTATTCGTGTCTAATAAAGAATGTGACACGTGTTATGTTCTTATTGGAAACTTTTATTTTTGGGGGATAAACTAGAATGAAAATAATAATTCAAGATGTAAAATGGAAAAAAAAAAGTTTAAATACCAAAGTTAAAAGTGCGAGTATAGTTCAAAGGTCTTTTTTGACAAATGTTGAGGTCTTGAATCTTCAAGTACTCGAGTCCAAGTTATATTGTATGCAATTGTCATAGGAATGTATTATCCAATTATATTTCAATTCTTTGAACATGTATTTGTGATTGTATTATACCTGTGGTTGTATTATACTTGAACTTCTAAAATTTTAAAAAAATGGTAAATTTTTGTCAATTTAACAATTTTTTTTTTAAGTTTCAAGTATAATTACAACTACAATATGATTGCATGTACAAATATCTGAATAGTTATTATCAAAATTAACCATTACAAAACATGATTGAATCGATGATTGTAATAATATTTAGACTTAAATTAAAATAAATTTTATCAAAATCTACATATGATATTTTAATATGCGGAGAGAATCGTAAGATTTTAAAAAACTTAAAAGTCACGAACTTACCATCCTATTAAACTAAGACTTTTTTACCTTCATTTTAATAATTTTTTAAACTCCTCTTAATAAAAAAATTTGATATTTTTAGAATTGTGCATTAAATCTATTTATTCAAATAAATCAATACAAAATTTATTTTTTCCTTTGATTTTTAAAAAATTTTAAATTGAAAAAGAAACACACTTAAACGTAAACGCTTTTAAATTCACGTCTTTATTGTCACAATAATTTTAATGGTTCAATCAAAAAAATTAAAAGGCAAATAAAAGAAAAGTAATGATGGGAACACCAATAACATGAAATGATTAAATTTTATCTTATTTAGATAATTTAAATTAATAAAAACAAGAAAATAAAATTTAATCATCTTTAATTAATTAAATGACGAAAAGGAAAAATTTTAATATAAAGTAGCATTGTTCATGAATCGAGTCATGGCTTAATTCTAAAAGAAATCAAACTCAGACATTCAATCAACTCTTTTTATTGTTCAAATATTAAAAATATATTTTTAGTTTAATATTTATATTTAAAAATATTTTAATTATTCAAATCGAAATTGGATTGAGTTAATCTAAAGCATGGAAAATCTTTTTTCAAGCTCGGCCCATAGATATATTTATCATATAGTACATTTTGATCCCTTTATTTTTATTATCAACATAAAAATTCTCATTTGTTAAAATTTAAAAAAACACACACAAAAATGATAATTTCAATAACAATTGAAAAAAAAACAATTGATTTTATGATACAGATTTAATTAAATGAAAACTTAATATAATTTTTTATCTAAATTTGATAATTAAATTTATTTTAATACGTGAACTTAACAATTAAGTTCATTTTTGTTCCTGAAATTTTTTTTTAATTTGCTATAGGTTTAGGAAAAATGTCACTTGACTTAAAATTGTTATAGTATATTTTAATTTAATATCACATCTTTTAATTTAAGTCCATCCCCACAATGTTTTGAATTTTGAATTGGTGGTCAAATCGATCAAACCACCAATTCCTTGTTCAATCGTCATTTAACAATAATTAGATAAACAAATTTAAAGAAGTAATAAAAAAATTATAAAATTAATTCAATTGTCGATTCAATTGATTTTTTTTGTCTCAGTTCAATTGGTTCCAAGTGGTTTCAAGCGGTTCCCCCAAAGATCAATCCACCTCCTTTTCCATACCAATATACTAACCAATTTTCAGTCTAACCGATTTGATCAACTAATCCGATTCCAACATGATTATATTCTCGTAAAATTAACTAAAATTTTCAACTATTACATTCCCATAAGATTTTGCTTTATTTTGCATTTGAACGATACTATAAAATTAAAAAAATTGATTGAATTAGTAAAAAGTTGATTAAAAAAATGAATTTAAATATTTAATTTTGATAAATATAATTTAATACAATGGATGTCTATACTTATATAATTTACTTTTTCTTATTTCAATCACGTGTCTGATTAAAATTTTAATCATGCTCCCTTTACTATAAAAATGGAAAAATATCACTTTATCATAAGTAAACTCAAGTCATAACTAAAACCAACGGATGGGTTGGAGGAGCAATTGGGTTATTATAACATTGAGGTTTTAAAACCAACGGATGGGTTGGAGGAGCAATTGGGTTATTATAACATTGAGGTTTTGTTTGGATGCTTAACTATAATTCTAACATCGTAAATTGATTTTCCATTTACCTTTTGGATAAAATCTAGACTTGTCATGAAAAAGAAATAACAAACCAGTCATATATCGCCACGTGGATAATAGTTCACGGGACTTCACCAAGCACGTGACGTGTGGCCCATGGTTTTAATAATTGCATTTTATTGTGTTTCCACTTCCCCCACTATCTTCACACTCAATTTTGGGGTATTTCTTCACTTTTTGCAACCATAAAGTTTGATTATTTTTCTCAGTGATTAATCAAAGATTTGAATAATATTCAAATTTAAATATTATAATTATTATTAATTAAATTTTAGCTCGACTGACATCGATATTATTATTAATACAAGAGAGCGTGAGTTTAAACGTACTGAAGAATATTATCCTTCTACTTAAAAATTTTAAAAAATTATAGATAATTATAAGCATTATATTAATTTAAATAGATATGATAGAAAACTATGATAAAATTGATGTTAGAAAAAAAATATAATTATTAATTTTAGCAGATTCAAGCGGATATCAACTCTGAAATTCTCAATAATCTAATCCTAATCCAAATCCAATTTAATAATAATAAATAAATTCGAATTTAAAGCAATTTTGTAAATTGGAATATTTATACAAATGGTAAATATCCAACCAACCCCTCACCGTCACTCCACTTTGTATAAAGTAGTAAAACATGACAAATTGCATTATTAATTTAGCAAATGTTACAGCTCTAAAGGGTTAAACCTGCCAATACCAAACAATAGTTAAAATTGCCACAGCAGTTTCCTGCTGAACCGCTAACAAACAACAGTTCCAAACTACAGATTGAGTTCTTTAATATTCAACCATACTCTAAATGGTGATAAAGGAACATTCTTCGTTCGGGTTTTCTGTGTCGAAATCAAATCACCCGACAGTCAATCCGAACCCAAATTTATAGTCTTTCTTACTATGATCTATCTGCAAAAATGTAATTCCGGCATAAGATGCTAAGAAACACGATTCCGAGGGATTGAATCAACTAAGAGAAACCAAAGTGCAAAACAAAGGACTAATGGCATCATATCATATTCACAAGCAATAGACAAAAGGGAAAAACAAACTAGTCTCCAAGTGGATAATTGCTGATCTCTTTCTTAAGGAAGTTACTTACCTCCGCAGAGAGGATGATATTTAGGCCCATATTTAACCGCTCTTCAAGGTAAGCAGTAGTGCATCCATTAGAATCAATCTTCCCCCTCAAGCGGCACTGAAAATGTGACATTGATTAACCGGAATGAATTACACAATCATCATTGGTCATCTCTCTCACCAACCACCCCCCCCCCAAAAAAAAAAGTGGATAAACTACACCAAAAGTCACTGAACTGTTAGTAAGTATACGTTTTAGTCGCTCAAGTTTAAAAAGTTTTTATCTAAGTCACTGAACTATTTGAAATTTTTTATTTAAATCACTGAGCGCATTAAGTTTTTTTTAAAAAAAGAATTCAGCTAATTAGCTGTAAGCAACAATTCAACAATCAGTAGATGGATCAGTACACATTAATGAGCAGAATAACATACTTTAGATCCAAGTGAATCTAACAATTAGTACCGGAGATCGAAGAAGAAAGTTGTTTAGATTTTGATTCTCTAACTGAATCGCAGAAAAGAAAAAAAAATGAGAGCTTTTAATTGATGTAGGCGATTTTAATAGCTCAATGACTTCAATGAAAACTTTCGAATACATCAATGATCAGTTTGTAACTTCTCGAAATTGAGTGACTAAAATGTAAACTTACTAATAGTTTAGTGACATTGGGTGTAGTTCACCCAAAAAAAACCCTTCTTTTTGGATGATATCCAGGAGATAATATAGCGACAGATGAAACAATACATATATATGCTGACATGTATAGACATGCAGGAAAATCGATGCACACTAATATTGGAAATTTAGCAACCAAAAATACCTGTCTAAGGATGTAATCATAGCCCACACTTGCCGTCACGTCTCTTGTCATGTAGTTATACATGAAATCTGATGCTAGAGAAACCTTGATAGAAATAGAACTGAATAAGAATGACTAGGAAACAAACTGCAATATTGTAAGGAGGAAAAACGAATTCTTACCTTCTCAGAAACTTTCTGAACATAGCTCAAAGCAAGCATTCCGGTACTTGCAACTTGCCCTGCAGCTACCTGGATCCAGAGAGTGCTTTGGTTAGTCATTGCAATTGAATATTTCTAGCAATAATATTTCATTTCCATGTAAATAACAAGTTCCTCTTGGCAGGAGTAAGGCAAAAAATATGGTGGGGGAGAAGCAAGTTAACTATTTTCTTGATTAAAACTCGGCTCTGGAAGAAGATTGCCATCAAATATCTAAGGACCAGAGGGACAGTAAATCTGAAAATCTAGGAACTTCAGGAAGAGGAGGTAAAACCCTTAACTTAGATACTTTTCAGGCATCCATA
The DNA here is from genome assembly GCF_007990345.1 of Gossypium hirsutum. Lineage (NCBI taxonomy): Eukaryota > Viridiplantae > Streptophyta > Magnoliopsida > Malvales > Malvaceae > Gossypium > Gossypium hirsutum. Next base: position 83,582,331 of record NC_053427.1, read on the forward strand.
ACGCATATACCAAACATTAATCACTGTATTAACCAGTTCTGAATGCTTATTCAGCTTTACCTTCAGAAAGCATTAAACCATGTCCTTGATTCCAATGACTTGGTCCGCCACTTCCTTATTTTGGAAATGTCATAAGTCATTGAAAAGAAAGGAGATCCTGGTTCTCACAACTTGGCAACCCTAATCAACACTTTGGTTAGGGATTTAAATAACATCCCTACTGCTGTAACAGATCTAGAAACATATTCAGAAGTAAAAAAATCTCCCACCAACTATTGCACAAAAAACATTGACAACTCGGTGATAAAGAAGAAACCAGGCTAAATTACCATCTTATCTGTTTCATATCGGGCAGCATATCCAAGGCCTGACTTCCGGTGCTGACCAGCCCAAAATACTTCACCAGCTAAGGATAAATGCGGTGTCACACTCTGCATAAATATGGCTTAGATTCAGTTCATTAATAACGATGGAATCATAATTGCAGGATTAGTGGATTCAGCTGAAGATTGACAATGCATGCAACTGCAAACAAAATGCCAAATGCAGAATACCTTCAGCAGAGAAAGTCTGGGTTGCTTCTACCATAATTAGTATATTATCTTATAGTATGTTGAATTTAAAAAAGGAAGATAAACCATAGCAGTGCATAGATCCATGTGATACTGAATCTAAGCATAAAAGTCAATTTTCTAGGTACTGAAAATCCAGTAACTTGTCCATTCTGCTAAGTTCTTCATCTGTCTACTCAATTCAACAAATATAATATGGCTTCATACAATTTACCTGGATATAACTAGCTCCAAATAAAGCACCATTTCCCATTTGAAACTGAGACCTGTAGTCTTTACCCTGTAAAAGGAAAACAAAGATGTCACAAGACAAAAACCAAGCTTGTATCCATGGCAGCAAACACCCTAAGTTTTCTTCGCCAGCACAAAAATAGCTCTCCATGGTCCAGATGATGAATAAACTCAAAATTAAATAATAAAATAAAAAAGAATATCATGCATCACACTCACAATGATGGGAAGCAAAAATGCATACACAGAACAAAGCCAATTAACCAAGATAATATATTTTACAAGTGACTAACCTTGTAATCAAAGTTGACCATGCCATGTGACATATGGGGCTCATTTGTGAGCTGCAAAGGAAACAGGAAGTTATCAATTAGCACTAGCTTACACATGAAGATAACATATATTCTGCATGCAACAAAAAAGACAGAAGATCAAAGAATGAAAAATTAAATTGCCTGAGCATTAGCCTTCACAGAAAGATTGTCTGTCAAATCCCATTTCACTCTCGCATTGACTCTACCATCAGTCAGTACCCTCCCAATAAGCATCAACTGGGAAAACCACGATGGACCCCACTTTTAAACCAACTTGTTAAGCTAAAATAATTCAGGAGGATAAGAGAGTCAACTGGAAGAGTAGCGATAATGAGAGAAGCAACCTACATTTGGATCAATGAAGTTGGCACCAAATTCATAGTGAGCAGTAGGAATTTTAATGGTTTCAGCAGATTGAGAAGGAATTTCTGTTGGGCCCATAAACACACTGAGAGATGATTGTGGTTGAATAATTACCGTTATTTATTAAAATAGAAAAGAAAAGATACAATAAAAGCAAAAACTCAAGGACTCAAAGGAGTTGAAGGAGTTGAAGGTACCTGTGACTCAGTGAGAATTTCTGATTTAGCCCTTTGGTGAAATCAAAGCGCAATCCTTCAAAAGTTTCTGGCTTCAGAGACACTGCCAGACATAGTCAAGCTATAAACATTAAGTTTTGAAGAAAAAACCAACAGACTTCAACCACAACTTTAGGTCATTCTTCTTTCTCCACAATAACATTGCTAAAAACGCATTGCAATACCTTAGAATTCAAAGCATGTAGAGATAGATATATGATTAGACACATAATCAGGATATAGAAGAAACAAATTAAGTGCATATACCTCAACATTACACATGATCACAAGGTACATCAAATGTGCATAAGGTGCAAAAGAAAATAATACCCACAAGAGAAAGAAATTAAGTATACATTTCAAAGCACTCAAGGAGGAAAAAAAAACCTTTAATTGTATGTCAAGTACTTAACATCTTGCAAACAAATCATAGTAGTTTGTTAGTCTCAAAAGCTTTTATAAGTTTTGCCAATCACAAAAGCTTTCATAAATTTTGCAATTTGGATTTGATCAAAAAGAGAAAACTAAGTTTCGAGTTTAGCAACTCATGCAAAATTTATCAAAAAAAAAATCATTTTCACTAATCAGGGTTAAACTAGGGTTTAAAGAAAAGGGCTTAACAAGCACACCAAAAGCAACACCTACAGTCCTTCCATTTCCACTAACTTCACCATTTCTGTTCAAAATGATAAACCATGAAAAGTTACATAAACCAACAGAGATCAAGAAACAACCAAATAAGTCATAATCTCAACACATGATCACAAATCATTGAGATAAGAGAAAATAGAAAAAACCCCCATTGATGAGAAAGTGGGAAAGGAAATAGACTAACTGAGAGCTTCGCGTTGGAGCTCTTCAAAAGGAATAGGACATGGGAGATTCATGTAATCGGTTTTCTCCTCAGCTTTGGTATGTGCCGTTTTGGATGCCTCGGCTGGAATTGCGGTAGTACCTGAAGGTAAAAGCCCCGCCATTTGTCTCTCCTTTTAAAGTAAGGGAAATTGCCACCAAATTAAACAGCCGCCGGCGCTGAGTGTAGTAAGATATAGTGGGCGGCACAACCGCAGGAGTTGCAGGTTTGCGGCTGTCGGGGAAGGCTTGATATGGGTTTTGCCAGGGTTTTATCTACACTGGATTTTATTTTACAATAGGGTTTCTAAAAGTGTAAACTACAACCAAAGTCACTAAATTATTAATAAATTTACAAGTTACACAAATTCAAAAGCTTACAATAGGGTTATTTTTTCAGCTTAATGACAAAATTGGTCACTAATATTTGCATTTTTGTCAAAATAGCTCTAACTGTATTTTTTAATATTTTTTTGCTGTCAACCTTTATTCTTTTTTTCAATCTGCTTTTTCTAACAAATTTAATAAAAGCATCATTAAAAAAGTTAAGAGGGATGATATGAAATTTCATAGGTGGAATATTTTTAATAAGATATAATTTATTATTTAAATAACTCAATAAGATAATTATATGTAGAAAATAATAAATAAATAATGCATTAAATTAAAAAACTCTTAATTTAAAAAAATAAATATAATTATCTAAAAAATAAACTCAATAAAAAAACTTATCGTTAAACAAACATATTAAAAATTGAAACATTAAATTTATTCATTATATCTGTTAAAAAAAACAGATTGATTCATAACATCTATTGGAAAAAGCAAATTGAAAAAAAGGAATAAAGGTTTATGGCAAAAAAAATGTTCAAAAATACAATTACGGTCGTTTTGACAAAACATATAAAATTTGTCATTAAACTTTACTATTTTATCCATACAATTAAGTGGCACTTTTTTAATTAGTATAATAACAAATTTAATCCTCAATTTTTATACTTTGTCAATTTAACCTTAATTATATATATAATGATAAAAATTGTTTTGTTTTAATTAGAGAATTCTAATACTTAAAATAAAAAATCAAAGTAAATAAAATTTTTGAAAATAAATAGGGTGAGAAAAAATAAGGGAAGATTGTTTTTAAACCCCTGTTCTTTAAAAAATATAGGAAAAAAAATAAAAACATTAAGCAAAGTTATTGGTTCTCTGTTTTTTAATTCTTTCCTTTCTTGACATGGCTTTTTTGTTATAAGAGAATAAAAAATTCATAATATAATTTGTTTTTGACTAATAATTTTCGAAAATAATTTAAATGAATTGAAAATTTGAATTGAGTCTGAAAAATAAAATATTATAATATATTTTGTTTTTTTTTTGCTAAAATTTGGTATCATAGTTGATTTCACAAGCCTCTATAACATTCAATTTTTCTCGTTCAATCTCAGAGTATCCATTCACTCGAAACTGATCTGCCTCCATTTCTACTTTCTGTAAGTGGGCCCGGGCCTTTTCCAGCCATTTAATAGCTCACCGCGTAGTTCTTAATTTCGAATAGTATTCAAGATCCTCTCTTTTCTATTATCAATAGTTTAAGATGTTTTTCAATGACATAGGATTTTAATTGAAGATATTACTAATTTGGTTTCGAAAAACATTGAGAAAGCGTGTAATGAGATAACCGTTTTTTGTTCTGTTTTTAATTTGTTATTGGATTATATTGAATGATAATTTCTTTATTTCTTATACATATAAGTTCTTCAACGAAACAATTTCAATATTTTATTTGTTTTTCTAAATTTTTTAAATAGAATTAAAAAAATTGATTTTTAATAAATTTTATATAGAATTAGGGTTAAATTGACAATAAAACAAATTTTGAGGATTAAAATGTTATTATACCAACTAAAAAAGTGCCACTTGATAAAAAACAATGGGTAAACTACATCCAAGGTCACTAAACTTTTAATAAATTTATATTTTGGTCACTTAACTTTAAAAAATTATAAAATAGTCATTGAAGTATTCGAAAACTTTCATTTAAGTCACCAAACTATTCAAAAGTTTTTATGTAAGTCACCAAGTTGTTAATTTAAAAAAAAACTGACTAATAAGCTCCAAGCAATAATTTAACAATCGGTACAGTGGAACAATATTTATCAACGAGTATAACATATTTTAGATCCAAATCAATCTGATGGTCAGTGTCAATGATTGGAGAAGAAAGCTATTTGAATATTGGTTTACAGATTTATGACGTTCAAAATTGTTTCATAAAAAGTTGAATTATAAAAGAGAAGAGGAACGAGAGCTTTTGATTAGTGTAAGCAATATGAACAAAAAGGTCATACAAGAGTAGTTTTAATAGTCCAGTGACTTAAACGTAAACTTTCAAATATTTTAGTGATCATTTTATAAATTTTTTAAGTTTAGAGACCAATATATAAACTTACTAAAAGTTCAGTGACCTTAGGTGTAGTTTACCAAAAACAATTTGGAAAAGTTAGTGACGAAATTATAACTTTTTTTAGTTAATGACCAAAAAGGAAAATTACCCATAGTTGAGTGACTAATGATGTAATTTACCTTAATTTTCAATTCAAACATAATCCAGGTTAACTTTAATCCTAAACCCTTATTTCATTTGATTTGGTCTGTCAAATAAACAGTAAAAAAGCAATCTGCTGCTCTGTTTGGGTTTTTTTCGACAAAAAATCCCAACAAAACCGCTGCCGTTGTTCACCTTCTCCAAAGCATTGCCGGTGAATTGCTGATTATCTTACCCACCCCATAAAATAAAAGAAGGAAAGGAAGAACAAAAAAATGTATGGAATCACAGGTTACAGTAATGGCTACCACCAAAATCAACAGCAGCACAGTTCGGAAGAGAAGCGAGGCGGAGGTCGACGGAGGAGGGGAGGCCGTAGATCACGCCACCGTCCCGGCTTTAGGGTTTCCGACCACCATCACCATCACTACAATAACGATGACGACGATGACAAGCAAGAGCAGAAAGCACCTCCGCCTTGCACGGACTTCGACATGGCCTACTTTCACTCTTATGCTCACGTTGGTATCCATGAAGAAATGATCAAGGTATTTTCCTCCTTTTTTTTGTTATTTCGCTTGCTACCATTTGTTCTTTACTGGGTTTACTTTGTTCTTCTCAATATTCGGGAACTTGGGTGAGTTTTCTTTTACTTTTAGCTCATTTGGTTTTTGTTTTTGTTTGGAGGTTTTAAGTGTATTTGAAGAAATTTTTATGGTTTGTCACAATGTGAGGTAGGGGTTGCCAAGGTGGTGACTCTGAGTGAGTGCTTTAACATAGGAATTCAAGTTTGCTTTCTTTATTTGGTGATTGGATATTTCTTGACTTGAGCTCTTTCAAATTTCGAGTTCTTTAAATTATGATTTGTTGCTTAAGGGTTTTATGTTTTTGAAGTGATGTATACTTTTGACAAAGTTGTGAGCCTGTTTTTGACTATCAGTTGCATATTAGGATCACCTTTTGCCTTTTTGTACATATAATAAAATATATGACAATTCGCTGATCATACCTTTTCTCTGAAACATACAGGATCGAGTTCGAACTGACATTTACAGGGCTGCAATCATGCAACACCAGAGTTTTATTGAAGGCAAAGTAATACCATTGTGGTTATTTCAGTTATAAAATTATTTATGATCTATAACATTAGGATACTTCTGTTATTGTGTGTGTTTTACCGTAATTGGTTACATTGTGATTCCCATTTCATCCAGTTACCCGGATGAAATGCATTTGTCTATTATAGGAACATTGATATGAAGTATTTGGATCTCAAAGGCCCTAGTCAGTTTAAGAACCGTGTTCAGAAGTCCAAAGAACGTTTAGCTAGTTCATTCTTCTTCCTCACTATTGCTTGTGATCATGCTTACAGGTTGTAATGGATGTTGGATGTGGCACAGGCATTCTTTCAATATTTTGTGCTCAAGCTGGTGCAAAACGGGTAATATGTCTTGGCATTATTTGTACACTTGATAATTTACATGCTTATAATAGTAGTATAGCTGAACATTTATTTGAAAATCTATTTTCTGCATATCATGTGGCACTGGTTTCAACCAATTTCTGAAGAGTGCTTTCTTTAATAAATGCAGGGGAATGCTAGAAGTTAACTCAGATTTAACTTTTTTTTATTTCCTCTAGTCCCTTAACTAGTTTTCCATGTGAACTTTATAATTTTATCTTTAAAAAAGACAATACACTTCTATTGAACAATTAAAAGAAGAGCAGTATGGATAGAACTTAATTTTGTTCTTTATTATACTATTTAGAAGTTAAAAATCTCTTTCTACTTCCAAGTTTTGTTCTTGTTGTTAATGTTGATGGATTCATGTAAAACACATCTGTCTAGTATCTGATGTGATTATGTGTTCTCAGGTGTATGCAGTGGATGCAAGTGATATTGCGTTGCAGGTACTTCAGAAGTTCTTAACTGCTTCTTACCAATTCATTTTTATTTTTTGTCTTGACAGTGCAGATTGAGCACTTTGTCTTCTTTTCATCTCCATTATTATTTTCTCTCTGTTTTATTTACGACAATGAGATAATGAGATCTGGTTAACAGAGCGATTAGATTATGAAGGCTATTTATCTATCAACATTATGGAAATATATTGTTCTAAACTTCTCTCCTCCTTCCTTTGACTGGCTTCTAGTATTGGAAATAAAACTGGCTGTTGGGTATGTGTTAATCTTTGCTATCTGCAAGCAGGCAAATGAAGTTGTGAAAGCAAATAACTTAGCTGAAAAGATCATCGTTTTGCATGGACGAGTTGAGGTAGGCTTTTCTGCTCCGGCTTATTGATGTGTATGCTTCTTAAATGGTTCCTATGTTTTAACAGGCTTAATCTGTTTACATATTTGGGAAAACAACAAGCACCTATATATGTTAACGCTTGGCAACTTGGAGCTTAGTGTCCAAGTCTGGAGTTAAAATCCTAGCATCTGCAACCCCTGCCGCTATTCCTAGGCTTAGTTCTTCATTGTACCATATAGATATAAGGCTGAAGGTCCTGGATTTAACTCCCAGTTCCGGCCTCCTCAAGATTTTAATAATACATACACACACATGTAAAAGAAACTAACAACCAGTAGTCCAATCTAGTGTCAGATTTCTTTCTTTCTTTAGCTTCCAAAGTTGTTGAGAATTATATATCTTATTGAACTGCAAAGATTGGTTTTCAACATTTTTTGTGTCATTAGAGACAACTCATCTGCATTGTCTCCCAAGGTCAAGGGAACACTAACTGCAGTGTAAAATTAAGTTGGAATTATGTCTTGCTGCATGCAAAAAGAATGTGGACCAGTATGCAGTGCTTTGCCTTTGCAGACGTTTTAATATTTCACATTGGTGTTGGTGTTTAAATTTCATTATAGATAAGGAAACTTTTATATTCTCTCCAATTGTTGGATCTTGGATGAAGTGATTGTCATAGCACCTTCTGGGTGTTCTCATTGGTAGATAGCTGTGCAATTGTGGGTATATTGAATCAGTATGCACGTATATCATATGCTTGATGTGAGCTCCATTTATATCTATGGTGATCATAAGATAGTAACCGTGATGCTTGCCATATAGGACATGATAACTTGATAAGATATTTCTGCTGTTTATCTCTTTCTTTGGAGAAGAAGAGAAAATTGTGGCCATTGTAGACTATGTTAGGTTGGACATAAGAGGTAGGTTATTAAGATAATGAAGAGCCACAGATTATTTGTACATTTTTATGTTTGGAATCCATATCTGGAAATAAGCTTCCAGGGGGTAGGGGTCGGGGAAGCTAAATTCTTTGCAGTGTTCTAAGAAACATTTATTTCCCTTGAACCGATTTACTCCTTCCGAATGTCCGACAATTTATTTACTAGTTGTTATTTCCACAGGATGTTGAAATTGACGAGGAGGTTGATGTAATAATTTCAGAATGGATGGGCTACATGCTTCTGTATGAGGTGATTGTATTATCCTGAACCTTTTAGAGATTTCCAGTTACTCTTCAAGGTTGAGATGAGAGCGTGATTTTATTCAGACAATTAATATTATATCCTTCTATTGTTTTCCTTCCATTATCATTGTGATTATCCATGTTTCTATTTTCCAGAGTATGTTGGGAAGTGTTATTACTGCTAGAGATCGGTGGCTAAAACATGGAGGCCTTATTCTTCCTTCCAACGCAACGGTTTGTTTCACTTAATATTAGTCTAGTGTAACTTTGTTTCAATGCCCCAGCTTGACAGTGTAATTGAACGTCTTTGTTCTTTTTCCACCTTTTTAACTCTTGAATCTTGATTCATATGAAGTTTTGTTGTATCACAGAATCAGGTAGTTGTGTGATAAAAAACTATTTGTTTACCAATCATTTTCACTCTATAATCCTTGCAGTTATACATGGCACCCATCACACATCCTGACAGATACAATGACAGCATTGAATTTTGGCGCAACGTCTATGGAATTGATAGTGAGTATTAGATTTTTATTTTATTCCATGCATATATGTGAAATTAAATTCTACTACTCTGCTTGAAGATTGTAGCTCTCGTGCCTTTTACTTGTAGCTTGTTTATGTTTGGAATATTATTTGGCAATACAATGTCATTTTCTCTTGCAGTGTCTGCAATGTTGCAATTAGCAAAACAGTGTGCATTTGAAGAGCCATGCGTGGAGACAATAACGGGGGAGAATGTTTTGACATGGCCACACGTGGTGAGTGTTCTAATTCTCTTGCTTTAGTCTGCCGTTGATTTCGTGAATTGATTTCTGAACTTGGAAGGACTGAAGTTTAGTTTCTGTAAACCATACCTTTTATGTCATGTTACCTAACCAACCGAAATCTTCTTGCAATTCTCTTGCATTTCTCACATAAAATCACATTCTCTTCACTAGCAGCATTTATTTGGGTTATAAGCCCAAATTACATGGTCTATTTTAACATATTTATAGAAATCCCTCGGCAAAAGGCATTGAGATTTATTAGCATTAACAGGTTAAGCACGTGGACTGCTATACTATCCAACACGATGAGCTAGAATCTGTGTCAACAAGATATAAGTTCCAATCAATGATGCGAGGTGAGTTCTCCCCTTGAATCTCCTCCTTCAATATGTGCCGTCTTCACATGCTGTGTCAATATTACCATAAATTTGAGATGTAAGAGACCTCTTTAAGGGCTTTCAGTTTACCCTTGTTTCATACCATGTTTGTATTACTGTTAGGCCTTTGTTTAGTTTTACTTCTCTCAATATGTCTATTCATTTTTAAGCATGGTATTCATTCTTCCTTGATTCCCAGCTCCACTACATGGATTTGCGTTTTGGTTTGATGTTGAGTTCAGTGGGCCAACAAATTCTCCTACAAATAATCACATCCCATCCTTACTTACTGGTGCATCTAACAATAATCATATCGATGGTATCCAGAAGAAGAAACGTGCCAATCCCAATGAAGCACTTGTTCTCTCAACGGCTCCCGAGGATCCTCCAACACATTGGCAACAGGTACCATACTAATTTTTAGTTTGCACATGTCAACATTGCATACAGAAACACATCTGTGCACAAAAGTTATTTGATTCTGTTAAGTATTATGCTATTGGTTTGAGCATAAAAAAGTCCTAAGCGGTCAACTTTACTTTTAACTATGATGAACTCTGGTCGTTTTTACATCTGATGACTTGCATGGAGCTAATGGTTGTATTCTATAATGGACCTTTAATGTTTAGGATGTAAATTTTGCAGACATTGATATACTTTTATGACCCGATAGAGGTGGAGCAAGATCAAATCATTGAAGGCTCTCTAACGCTATCTCAAAGCAAAGAAAACCGCCGATTTATGAATATTCATCTCGAGTACTCGTAAGTAACAGCATTACACATCACTAACCTAAATAGTAGCTTCTGTTGGATAAATGATAGGTCTCACCAACTTTGTGATCTTAACTCTTGCAGTTCGGGAGGTAGATCCTATGTAAAAGAGTCCGTAATGCGATGATACCCTCCGTAATGCGATGATCCCTTTGGGGTACGTACCGATTCCATTTCAAGCTTCACAACTGATTATATCGCTCTAAGATTGTGCCGTAGTTACCATTTCAGGCCACACTAGAATTCACAGACAAGTCATTTGACTACTTTTACCATACCAAGCTGCTTAAAGGAGGAAGATATTTGTTTAACTAAGAACAAAACTAAATTTAGGTAAAAAGTTTTGATATTAGCTCTGCTGGTTGTGTAAGATTGCCGTTTCAAAATACAAAGTTATCTGCTATATTTTAGTTTATTATATATTATATATATGTATGTATGACTATGTGATAATATCAACTTATTCATTCCTTTTTTACATGGTTCCTTAGTTTATTAGCTGAGATTTGATCTGCAATTTATATTGACTGTGCAAAATAACATCAGTTCCCTTACACCACCTCTACTTGAATTCTATCTTCATGAATTTTGACTTATCCATCCGTAAGGCACTCGTCTGGCCTGTTTAGAATCTGACCTGGATGATCATTCGTAATTCAGGTTGGCCTAGCTGGAATTACTTGCCAGCAATTAGAAACATTTTTATTATTTAGGGATAAAGTAACATTTAATCTCCGAACTTGACAAAATCTTCTAACTTAGTCCCTAAACTATTTTTTGGTCCACATTACTTTCGAAATTTGACAATTTTTCTCACATTTGTCTTGAAACTTGACAAGTTTTCCTATGATAGTCCATGCAATAATGTAAAACTATGATATTGTCCCATGTCAACACAAAAAATTATAATTTAAAAAAAAAATTAGGTAATAATGTGGTACAATGTCATATTGCGACATCATCACAAGGATTAATACAGAGCAAAAAAAAATAAATTCAGGGATTAAGTTGAAAAAAATTGTCAAATTCAGAGATTAAATCTTGACTAATATTCCTATTATTTAATAAATAATACAAAAATAATATTTTAATATTATTTCAAAAAGCGAAATGGGTTTTTGGGTTGGCTGAACCTGATTAAGGTAAATGTAAAAAAAAATGCCATTGCTTGCTTGATCCATGTATAAGAAAATACAAATAAATTCATTAATGGATTCTATTTTTTTTTTATCATCTAATTGATTTATGTTGGATTGATATGAGATTAGGATGTCTTTATTTTTATAATCTATATTTTTCGGATTCGAGTGAGGGTTAAATTGGACATGCATTATATGATAAGGCTTGTTGTCCCACTCCAACCAGTTGTTGACTTCTTGTCCTTAAGAACTGCATATGTTTTGACTTTTTGGAATGCAAAGTTACCCTACTTGAATGCTGGAAATCATTAACAGAAGAACCCCATGTCTCTGCAATAATTAACCATCTATTCATCTATTTTTGTTATTTTGTGTTGGTGTTTTTTTTTTCAAAATGTTAGTCATATAAATATTAAATAACAAATATATATTTAAACATGAAATTTTGTTATTAGTTCTGTACCAAATTGTGATTTATGAATTTTATCTTTGTATTTTAATTTAATCAGGTCTTGTTTTTTTTTAATAGATCAATTTTGATTTTTATATTTTTTGAAGTTTGAAATTTCAGTTAAATTCATTTAGATAAATTTTGCTATTTGTTCTTGACTACGCATAAAATTATGAGTTTAGTTCATATTCTTTAATTGGATCATTTTTAGTTTTATATTTTTTTAATTTCAAAAGTTCAATATTTGACTATTGATACAAACAATATTTATTAAATTCAAATGTAACATCTCACACCCGATCCTATAGTTGAGTCTGAGTATGAGATACTTTATTTGTTGGCAAAGCTACTTGAACTAGTTTCATTTCAATAGTCATTAAGAACATCAAACATTAGCATATCATAACAACACTCTGGCAATGGTTAAAATCAATTTCAAGTCATTTAAAATGATTGAGAAACATTTTAAAACGAGTTCTAGCTGTTTTGGGGTGATTGGGACTAAAATCGAGTCTTTAGGAGTTATAAAAAAGACATTAAAAAACATTTTTCATCTATGAGTCTACTAAACTTTAGGAATATAAATTAGTGTAAATTTATAAATAAATTGTTGGTTGATAAGATAATGGTGTCGCTTAAAAACGTGAGGAGGTTAAAAACTAGATTTGATCATGGGTCGGGTTGATGTAGAAGTTTAAGTCCATTTCTAAGTTCGGATTTGATCCGGCCCAAAAAATGGGTCTACATTTTTGTCCAAGTTCAGCCTATTAAAAATGCTAAATCTGAAGCCTAATCTAATTTTACCGTAATAATTTTTTTAAATTTTTTTATATAAAATTTTTTTAAAAATATAATACATCAAATTTATTAAAAATATTAAAATAAATACTTCCTAACAAATTAAAAATAAAAAAAATATAAGCATATTATTCGGGCCAGACTGAGCTTGGGTAAAAAAATTATGCCTAAGAACCAGCCCGTTTAGAAAACGGACCTTATTTTTTATTTAAGGCTATTTTTAGTGCCTATATTTTTCTCAAACCTTTTCACTTTTTGAGTGGATCCTTTAGACCTGAACGGATGACGCGATCCATGATCAGGTTTAATCCAAACGATTCTATTAAAATTCTAGAAAAAAATTAACTAATATTTTATCAATTCTTTGGCATTAGAAATATGAACAACAATTTGAGGACATTATTCACTTAAATGATTAAATTGAATAGGTAAAATAAAAAGGCCAAAAAAAGGGAGCAAATTGGGGCCACCTCAAAAACTTTTCCATCCCTTTTAGAGAGGTTACTTTAATAGTAATTAATAAGTTTATATATATATATATATATTAGTATTCAAATGACATTGGCCTTGTGTAAAGATGATAGACAACCAGACATAACTCCTCCTTTTGCGGCCATTTACACACACAAACATAACCATTTACAGCAATGTTGCCGATGTTCTTCATTTTCTCCACACACATAGCTACATTAAACATTAATCTCATATTCTTTGTCATGTCTGTTTTTTATATAATGATTAAAACTATTCATAATATCTTTCAATTCTCTCGACAATAATATCGATGCCAATCAAGCTAAAACTCAATCAACTCTACATCCTTAAACGATATCGTTTTTCTTATTTAAGTGTCGATGAACTTCTTCGTGTTGTTCCTTTTAATCAAAGTTGATTAGGGTGTTTTTAACACTTTTTCTTAAAAGATAATTTACAAAATCTATTTTTGTTTTCCAATGGAGCAATCCTATAACCCTCATACTAGAATCAAATTAAAATAAATAATTATTCATTTAATATTGAAATTTTTATAAATATTAAATCAACTTATGAGAGAGAAACAAGTCTCAAAACAAAATACTGCATATGAGATTTTTCTCACTCTTTTAACTCAACCAACACTTGTACAATGGAATGATAAATAATTTTATATTTTTTAAGTGAGATCTCAAAATCGTAATTTATAGATAAAAAATATTCTATCAAAAAATACAATTTGACTATAAAAGTAAAATTATTATGGAAGTTCCTCTACCACTACAATTGGCCATACTGGCTCTGCTACACGTAATTATAGTTAGTATTGATGTTATTGCCATAGAAGATCTGATAGTAGTGGTACTATGTTAAACATTTTGATAAAGTACAGGGTCAAATATGTCATTATTCAAAGCAAATTCTATAACAATGATAATTTAGTAAAAAATACTTTTAAATCTTATATTTCTTTATCGAAATAACAAAATCTAACATTGAATACGATGATCTAACCTACTCTTATTTAATTGAAATATAAAATCTTATTATTTAATTGACTAAAGGTAAAATTAATTAAAAACATCTTAAATTTTATTTTTCTTTTATTACTCGTAAAAGTTAAAATATTTTAATTTACTGATGAATAAGTACATTCTAAAAAATAAATAAATATTTTTTTAACTAAACAATTTTTAAATAAATTTATATTCTGAAAATTTTCTTATCGAAATTAATTTTACACCGATAAAATCTGTTTTTTTTATAAAAATAATATTAGAAAATTAATTAAATTAAAGAAAAAAAAACCTCATAGGAAAACAAAAGGCCGAAAAAGTTATTCCGAACACCAATCAATAGATTTTACAATTAATGCCTTGATGCATTTTCACTCCATTTAATTCCTAAAATATGATTTTTTTTCTATTTAATTAAGAGGTGCCCTCTGGCACATTCGCGTCGCCAATTAAAAAATATTTTTTTTATTTTTTTCTTGTTAAATTTTAAAAAGAAAACACTATACCATCAATATGCCCAGAATTATTAATTAATTAATTAATTTTTCAATATTATTTTTATAAAAAAGCGGGTAAAATGCTATTACCGAAAATTTCAGGGTTAATCCAGATAATTAATGCAGTCCACTGAGTCAACATAACACACTCGTAAAAGCGAGAAAGGAAAGAAACAAGGCACGGTATATATCATATATGATATGAGATTTTCCCCACTCACCTTCATCAGTTCAATCTCCAATTATATCTCTAAACCCCACATGTCTTTTCCTTCTACGCATCCCTAAGCCAAAACCCCGCCTTCAACTCCTCTCACCCACCAAAATCCCATGTCACCTCCTCCGGCACTGCAGCTCGCTCTGGTGGCTCTACTACACCTAACTCTAACTAACGCCGCCACCTCCTTCCCCGACTTTCAACTCTTGAACGTGGAACAAGCTCTCGTTGGGGTGTTAGCACAGCCTAGTCCTCTCCAAACATCTGAATATAATCATCACGAACTTCTCAACGTTACTGAAAGTGAAGATCAATGGAAATGGAAGCTGAAACTCATCCATAGGGACTGGCTGTCCACCAAAAACGCCACCGTTTCACAAAACCACAGCCTTCGTTTCCATGCTCGTATTCAAAGGGACGTCAAAAGGGTGGCTAGTCTCCTCCTCCGCATCCCCGGCGGCGTAATCCACGACGGAGAGGCGGCTCATGGAGTGAACGATTTTGGGTCCGATGTGGTTTCGGGAATGGACCAAGGAAGCGGAGAGTACTTCGTACGAATAGGTGTCGGCAGCCCGCCGAGAAGTCAATATATGGTTATAGATTCGGGCAGTGATATTGTTTGGGTCCAATGTAAACCCTGTAACCAATGCTATAAACAATCCGACCCGGTTTTTGACCCGGCTGATTCCGCTTCATACGGAGGCGTCCCTTGTAGCTCTTCCGTTTGTGACCGGATCGAGAATTCGGGTTGCCATGCGGGTCGGTGTCGTTACGAAGTCATGTACGGTGATGGGTCTTACACAAAAGGGACCCTGGCTCTTGAAACACTCACTTTCGGTCCAACCGTGGTTCAAGACGTGGCTATTGGGTGCGGTCATGTGAATCAGGGCATGTTCGTGGGTGCAGCCGGGTTATTGGGTCTAGGAGGTGGATCCATGTCACTCGTGGGTCAATTAGGTGGTCAAACCGGTGGTGCATTTAGTTACTGTTTAGTAAGTCGGGGCACCAATTCATCCGGGTCATTAGTATTCGGGCGTGAAGCAATGCCCGTAGGTGCTGCATGGGTACCTTTACTACGTAACCCACAAGCACCCACTTTTTACTACATCGGGCTTTCAGGTTTAGGAATCGGAGGCATTCGGGTGCCCATATCCGAAGACATTTTTCAACTTACCGAATTAGGGTACGGTGGAGTCGTTATGGACACCGGCACGGCCGTCACAAGGTTCCCGACCATAGCTTATAACACTTTCCGTGACGCTTTTATAGAGCAAACGGCTAACCTCCCTCGAGTTTCCGGAGTATCCATATTCGATACGTGTTACAACTTATCGAGTTTTGTCACGGTTCGGATTCCGACAGTATCGTTTTATTTGTCGGCTGGGCCGATACTGACCCTACCCGCAAACAATTTTCTTATACCCGTTGATAGTGTGGGGACTTTTGCTTTGCATTTGCTTCTTCGGGTTCGGGTCTTTCAATAATAGGAAATATCCAACAAGAAGGGATCCAAATTTCCTTTGATGGAGCCAATGGTTATGTGGGGTTTGGCCCCAATGTTTGCTGAGCTTGTATCTTGTGAATTTTGCTAGGTCAATTTATTAATTTTTTTAATTATTAAATTATTATGGGAGTGTAGCATATGTGGTTTTTTTTTTTCAACATAAGCTTAAAAAATTAAACGAGCATCAATCCTAATAAAAATTATCCGAAAACTTAAGGGGAAAGGGAGCCACAATTGAAAGGAGAAGAAATGGTCAATTTTTGGCCTTTTATTCTCCCTTACAACAACGGGACTAGCGTAACTCATACCCAAGTATTAACTTTATGATTAATATATGAGTTTAAGTAACTTGTACATGATCATACAATATTATCTCATTAAAAGTAAAATTATTTATATTTAATTTTTGAGAGACGGTTGGATTCATTTTGAAAGAAGATTGTTGGATTCATTTTGAAAGAAGATTGTGAAGTGTCATCCATTAGGAGTTAATGAATCTCTCAACAAGTTCGGTGTTGATTCTAGGGTGCCTATATTCAGTTTTGTTCTTAAGTTCTGTCTTATGATTTCGTCTAACAATTAAAGAGTTCACGGAGTAAAAGTGCCTTCATATATCTTTCTTATAAATGTCAAATAAAAACATGAGTTCAAATCCTACCAAGAATAAATGTTGACGTTTCGTTAGTGGGTAAAGGTGCTAACACTTTGTGAACTCCTCAACTTCAAGTCTCTTCTTGATAAAGTCAAAAGACAAAACTTGAGATAAAACCAAGCATAAATATCTTCGACTGAATGCTAGACCTATTGAGGGGTCCATTAACTTTTAGTGAACGATACTTCATAAACTTCACTGACAAAGAACTCCGGTCATCCCTCAACAACTTTTCAAATTCCTCCTTTTTTTTGAGTACATGCTTTTAAAATTTCTTAATACAACGTCCTTTGATTTTTACAATGTATTCAATATAATGTAATTATTACATCAAATATATTTTTTAATTAAAATCTTACATTTTTGTGAAAGAACTAACTATAGTATATACATATAATGTGAATATGGTTAGAGTTCTTGCCAACTGGTAAAAAAAACAAAAGTTAAAAAAGGGTGAGAGTCAAATTTGCAGACAGTCAAAAACAAAGAATCATAAAGAAATCTTTTGCTGTGTGCCAGACCTCCCATTGTTTGAACATGATTACAGGATCCAAGATCACTGTTTTCTACTATACTCCATATATATAATAATTAAAAGTACTCAAACTTGAAAAAATCATGAATCGGCTTTGGGTTGGAACTGTAGAAGGAGATTATTGATTGAGCCTGCAACAATGCTGACTGCCATCCAGCTTTCACATAAGGAGATTCCTTGGGGGGATCTGTTTTTTTCTTTTCTCACGAGGGACAATAGGGTTGAAATCATGAAGGTGTGGGGGGGGGAGCCACCATTTAATTAGGGTTGGCATGTGAAGCCATCACTAGGCATTGTTTAAACCCTCACCTACGAATATATATTGTTCAACCATTGAACTTTCATAAAGGCATCTTCTACTTTTGCAAGCTTTTGCTTTCTAAATGGAGGTGAGATTTAAGATGGCATAAATATCACAGAGAAATTCTTAGTGGTGTGCGATTACTGTGTGTTTATATGTCTGCAATTTAAGGAGAGGCCCACAAATGTGACTTGCTGGGTGAAGTTGGTGAAAGATGTGGCATCAAACAAAAGAAAAAGTAAAAGGCCAAGCAAGCACAGTAAATCAGAATCCATTTTGGATATACTCCCAAAATTTGTATTCACACTTGGAAAGTATTATTGATATTGAATCCATCTATGCCTAGATCAACTTTCACGTAATGAGCTTTCTAATTTATAAAAAAGTTACTGTATACACTTAAAATCATACGCTTTAAACAAGATGTTTGTGTTCGAGTACTAAAAAAAAAAAAAAACACCGAGAGAATTTTCCTCCCTTTTCGAGTCAACCCAAGACTCAGATAATTATTATAAAAATGTTTATAGACCAAGCCTAAATATAACATTAATACACTTCATATTTCTTCAAATCAAACCCGACCTAAAATATAAAACTTGAAATTTCCCCGCTCATATTATTTAAAAAATAGAAATATATTTACATTATACTGTTTTAATATTTAATAATTTCATATATAATCATCTTAACATTTTTTTAATATTTAAATTATTATATACTATAGATTTAATTTTTATGTATCATAAATTACGTAATATATAAAAATAACATAATATAAAATATTACAAACTTAAAAAATAAGTCCTGCCGAGTCAAACTCGAGCCTTGAATGTTCAAACTTGAACCCAATCCATATTTTAAACAGATCTAATTTTTTAACTAAACCCATTTTTCGAACCTAGTATTTTTGTCCTCTTAATTTCAAACAAGCCTTTAAGCCTAATTAAATAGCCAAACTCATTTTCAGAATAGTCAAGGACTCAATGTTACTATTTGATACCAATAATCCTAGACTTAAAATGAAAAAATAAAAAAGAAGCAAAAGTGATGACTGTTCAGAGTTCCTTCTCACTCGTCAGAAACCCAGAA
Organism: Gossypium hirsutum; assembly: GCF_007990345.1. Classification (NCBI taxonomy): domain Eukaryota; kingdom Viridiplantae; phylum Streptophyta; class Magnoliopsida; order Malvales; family Malvaceae; genus Gossypium; species Gossypium hirsutum. Next base: position 83,601,459 of record NC_053427.1, read on the forward strand.
CCAGCACTAATTTTCAGAATAGTCAAGGACTAAATGTTAGTAGTTGATACCAATAATCCTAGACTTTAAAATGAAAAAAAAGAAAGAAGCAAAAGTGATGACTATTCAGAGTTCTTTCTCAATCGTCAGAAACCCAGAACCAGCTCAACAGGCTTGAAGACATTTTTGCAAAAATAGTCATCCCCAAAAAGCATTAATGCAAAGGGTTCATCATGATTTTGCTTTCTTTATTGGAATATTGCTTGTTTTCAACAGTTACCATAAGAAAACAACTACAAGAGAGGAGGGTAGATAATGAGTTGATTAAAACCACTTTTGAATGGGAATATATATTTTCTCGTGAACAGCAGGGAAAAAAAGACAAATGTAAAAACATCTATCAATTCTTCTCGACTCTTTTCTAGTGAGGCTCTGAACCAAGTCAAGCTCAAGCTCAACTCAAAATTCGAAGCTCAATACTCAACTCAAACTCAATCGAATATTTATTTTTAAGCTCAAACTCGGTTAAGCTAGTTTACCAATTTTTGTACTTGAACTCGAACTCAGCTCAATAATTAAGCTTAAGGTTAATACAATATATATTAAGGGAAATAACATAATATAATAAAAAAAAATATGAATATCTCGATAAAGTTCGTGAGCAGTTCAAGTCGAGTATGACTAAACTTGAATTTGGCTCAATTAATAGCTCGACGACTAAACTTGAATTTGGCTCAATTAATAGCTCGACCTTGACTCTATAATTACTGAATCGAGTTTGAATTTTTCATGTTGAACTCGAGTAGCTTGCAAGCTCCAATATCTCATTTACAACCCCCCTAGTGAGGCTAGTCATTATGGCATCCATATGATTGGAATCTGAATTTCAATATCTGCCATCCCTTTCTTTCCCATTCTACACCCTCCTTTTTATATATATAAAGACTCAAAGGGAGCCTGCATTCTGTCTTCCCTGTCCTCCCTACAAACTACAGGCATATCCTCTAATCAACAGACTTGAAAAAGTTATTAGTTGGAAATGTACCTTGATTGAGTCCAAACTGAAGTCTCATTACTTTCCATTGTCGGCCTTCTGCCAAAGCCTTGAGGCAACAGATATTTCCAATGAAATTAGGTCCACGATCCTTTATTTGGTAATGAGAGGGGGGTTTGAAGGTGAAACAAGGAAAGCTTAAGAGACAAACAAACACACAGTAATTTGGAAATAATATTTATGTATTACATTGAGCAAAAGAGGTTAACTACAATAACCAAAGGTTTAATGTAGATTGAAAACTAGTTAGAATTTACAGGCACCCTTGCTTTCCTATTTCTGCACCTGATGGACAAAAAAATGGCTCGGCTTTAATAAATCTCATATAAGTCAGCTTCTAAATTTGCAAAACATGAATGACAGCATTTAGCTGGCACCAGATGTGTGCAATTTCTGATTCTGAATGAAAATTTCAAAATATCAAACTTTCATGATGGGAACTTCAAGTATGAATATATAAGGCCAGAAGAAAGCAATGAAATAAGATTTGGCTAATTTCCCATAAACAGATATCTGAGATCTTCTACTGTTAATCGAGTTGCTGATCCCCCGCTTTGATCTTCACCGAAAGCAGAAGCAACCATTTTTCTTTTTTCATCCTACATAGAGGTTAAAGGAAAAGATAAATTTTAGACAACAAATCTTTTCACCAATCTGCTAATAAAGCAAAATTTTCATCTTCAATGGCTAAAACGGTATCTGATCTTGCAATTTCCAGAAAAGACTCGGTATGTCATACCCAACCACTATTATACAGCAATCCTTCGGAAATGATATTGAAATCAACAGCACCGGAAAGAATTAATAGTTCATCCCAAACCAATGTTGCTAAGTCAGTTGGCTTCCATGACTAAAAGTGGCAAATTCAGGTTATAGAGAAAATACCTGAAGAGATAATATTCGATCTTCCACTGTGTCTTTAATGGTGATCCGAGTTACAGTAACAGGACGAGTCTGTCCGATTCTATGTGCTCGATCAATAGCCTGGTCTTCAGTGGTTGGATTCCACCAGAGGTCCAGAAGGATAACATGGCAAGCAGCAACCATATTCAAACCAAGGTTTCCCGCTTTTAATGACATCAGCATCACAGTTACCTGCAAGAAAATCAATGGATGGGAGAAGTAAGAAAGAGCATTACTCAAGTTTTACATAATTTATTTATTCAAGTGTTTACAGAATAAATACACATGCATGCATGTTCACTGAATAATAACCAATGGCATTAGGGGATCTACTTAAATTCAAGGGATAGGAACAAACCTCTGGGTCAGTATTGAAATCTTTGACATTCCGGTCTCGTGCAGTTAAAGTCATTGTTCCATCAAGTCTCCTATAGCTTATACCATGATGGCGTAGCGAGTGCTCAACCAAGTTCAACATACCAGTCCATTGTGAGAAAATTATTGCTTTCATCGGTCCATCAGCTGGCAAGTTTGAATAAACTGTTGTGTGCTTTACAGCTCTACCGCCTGAATGACCAGTTTCTTTAAATGTCTGTTCAGAAGAAAAAGGAGCTTCACTGGATCCAATAGAACTCGGTGATTCAGGACTTGAATTCTTTAATAAGCATTTTGACTGAAGAATCTCAAGGACAGCCTGGATTTTTGATGAACTGTAATCGTCCTGTAAAATCACTGACTTTCCAAAGAACTGGGGATGCGAGGAACTACTATTAAGATCACCTGCAAGACAGCCCCTAAGAGTAGCTTTAGAAAAAACTATATCATCACCAAGTTGTTCTCTACATTCAGGTGCAGGGCACATATTATCATCGCCAGTCAGATGTTCTGACACACATTGATAGCAGAAAACATGACCGCACAAGGTAACAACAGGTTCATCAGGTGTATCCTGGAAAAAGAAAAGCACATTAAGCATTATACTAGTCATACAGATTCCTTCTAAATGATAAACTTTTTCAGCTCGCTAGCCAGATACTATGAGAATTGGAATTGAAAAATATTTCACATCTAATGCCTATACCAAAGAGGACTAAAATGAAAAAAGGTCATAAATGAGTAGCGAAAAAAATCTTCCAGAAAGCCACACTACTCATTTGACAATTTAGAAGTTGTGTTAACCTTTCAATGTTAAACACATTGAAATGCATTTGTCACCTTTGGCCTTAATATATTAAAAAATATCATGAGAGGGAGCTTTGCTTATATTCCTCAAAATACCATCATATGTAAAAATTAAAGCTAAGTCATTGCTACTGTAACAACATTCAGAAGTGCAATAGAGCCATATTCAGATAAAATATTATGTTCAAGAAAAACTCACTTGGCAGACAAGACAGATGGCAAAGGAAGTTTCCAAGGAGTTCAGTAGATTAATCAGCAATTCTCTAGGAAGTGTCTTGGCCATTTCTACAGAAACTTGTCCAACAGGGTTAGAGTTTTCAACAGAGTCAGAGTTTCGAATGGAATCATTGTTGAATCCTTTGACAAGAAGCGGGTGATCACAAGCCTGACGTAGGCGCAAAAGCATCAACAGAATATTTGCATAATTTTGGTTCAGTGTGCCTGCAGCTGCATATTCCTGTAGGAAATATGTATTAAAAGATGTGTAACTATCAGATGATAGAGAATTCCATAACTCAAGCATGAAGCCAGACTGACAAGAACATGAAATTAGAGTAAATGAATTATGACCAAGGTATCGTAAATGATATGTTCGCAAAACACCAACAGAATTTGCATGCTCGTAAATGACAGCAAAAACACAATTTTCACCAACATATATGAATTAAATCTTTAAATTACAAAATTAATCCTAGACTCTAGTAAAGTGTAATATTAAGCAATCACATTTCTACAAGCTGAAGAATCACTATGATTTTGTACAGCAAAAATATGTTGTGGAGCAATTTGCAGATTCTTTAAAATGAACTAGTAACCACAAAAATAAAAAAAGAACCATTTATGGGAGGTGGAGCTTCCTTGTTGAAGCTGAAAATAATTACTAGAATCATTCAATTATCATTTCCCAAACTATATTATTTTGTGCAGAAATAGAACATAATAATTTTTGAAGTATCGACATTCAAACTTCATAGTTTAGATATGGACCAAGCAGGCATTCAAAAGAAGGCTTTGACTTGAAAAAAGTAAAAGGTGGAATATGCTTCCAATTGCAAATAAAAACAGAATGATAAGTCCACTAGAAATAGCACACCGGTCATGCATGTTTCAAACAAGTGACTAGAAAGCGGGAACAAATAAGCAGAATAAAAGGGGAACTTATCGAAAACAATATATATGCAGAATGAAAGGGAAACCTTAAATAGAGAACGTGAATCAGCTTCTAGCTGGTTATAGAAAGCCCGCTCCTCAGCTGAAAACTCTACTTTGGACATGTGAATTGACTTTGGCGGCAACTTGATTATCGGCTCCCCGTCAATCAACGTTGCTAGATAGAAAATAATCAAATCAGCCAAAACAGCAGTAATGATACAAAGCTTAAATTCAACTAAAGCACACCTATATTAGATACTACAGTTACTGATGATTGTCATAACCAAAAGTTATAATACCATTTGTGTATAACAAGGATGGATCTACAAACTGAGGGGATGTAGGGACCTAAATTGCAATACCATGAGAATATATGGAGTATTCTTAGAGTTTGTTAGGTCAAACTGCAAATTACGAAATTTCTTCTAATACACCAAAATCCTGCCTCCTAAATATTGTTAGAGAAGATTTTTTAAAATTTTTCAAGGAAAAAAAAAACAAAGAGAAGGCAACCACCTTTTGTGCGACGCAACATTACTACCTTCAAAACAGCTTGCAGCTTCTTGTAACCTTTTACATAATCTCTAGCTATTGGAACTTTAATCCCATAGCAAAATGATTTATATACATCGTATGGTTCATGTCTCAGGAACCTGAAGTAGCTATATAAATCATCAACAGCATTTTGTATAGGTGTTCCAGATAAGCACCATCTTCGCTTGGCTCGAAGACCGCAGCACGCTCTAGCAACTTGTGTTCGATGATTTTTTATTGTTTGAGCTTCATCTAGTATCACCCTTAACCAATGTACTCTAGCAAGGGCACCAGCACTAGAATCAACAAGGGAGCCATCAATTCCTTTCCTACCCTTTTTCCCCTTATTACCAACATTAGCTGTTTTCTTCCTCTTAAAGTCAGAAGACAATCCATATTTCTCCCCAATTTTTTCATCAATTTCATCATCATCAACAATAGCTTGTTTAGGAACTTCATTAGTGACAAGCGAATATGTTGTAAGAACGACATCATACTTGGCAAGTTCTGAAGGATCCTTGGTCCTGCTACCCCCATGATATATGAGGACAGAAAGTTTAGATTTCTCTGAAACTTTGTCATCCAGCTCCCTGGCCCACTGTCGAAGAACACTCGCTGGACACACAACCAATGTCCCTGCTGGTAACCTCTGTCTGCTGAATGCACTGGTTGAAGTACTCACTTTTGAGATTGACTTGGTATCATCAGATTCTCTATTTTGGCTTACTTTGTCTGACCCACCAGTACCATTATCATCATCATCATCATCATCCAAATTCAGAGCTACAAATTCACGTTTTTTTGGATCTTCTGGTTTTGATTTGGACTCTAAAGACTTCTGCACTTGTATAAGAGCAATCATTGAGATTGTTTTACCGAGGCCCTGTAGGATCAAGCCATGATCAATCTTAGCAGAAAACTTAGCCTATAAAATACGCATTGAAGGCACACTGATCATATATAAATAAATAATAATAGTGAAATTTAAACAAGTAACCTGATCATCAGCCAATATTCCACCTGAACATAACCTAGTTCTTGTTTCTCTTTGAAGCATCCAATGTAATGCAATCTTCTGCAAAATTCAATGATTAAATAACCCTGCGACATGGCAGGGAAAAAAAGAATAAGGAAATAACCATTGTAACCACATAAAACAAGCTAATCATCCATAATATGTAAATATATGTGTATATAAATATGACCTGATGTCTGAAAAGAGAAACAGACAAAAGACCATCGGGAAGTTCAGCTTCAATTTTTGGTTGGCTGAGGTCCTGCACGAAACATAAGCCCTTCATATATAAACTCTCTAAGCACATCAAATATGAAACCATTTAGAAACTAGCAAAATGAAGAAGACAACAAAATATTACTGTTTACACAAATCAGTGAATCGCATTAAGAAAGAGACAAGGAAAAACAACAAGAAAAGAAACCCATCGACAAATTCATACTCCATAAGTTTAGCATAAGAAAGTTCATTAAATTCACAATAGAAAATTACCACAGTCCAGCAGGTTTGTTGTAAACTTAATAACCATAGAGTTTGTAATTTGCACATGCGCAAAAGAAAAAGACATTCATAATAAGGCTAAAGCTTCCTTTCGTCAAAATAACAGCACCCCAGTCTAAGATGCAAGAATTAATGTGCAGTGGACCATCAACTGTTAAATCATGATATGAATGAGGCAAGTCTCAGATCAAACAAGAAATACCTCCAGTGCTGCTTGATAAACCATTCTTTCATCATTTATAGGAACTCTTTCTTCACTTACTCCAGCTCGATATACAGGATTTTCAGGCCCAGAAAACTGAGAAAAATTAACAGATTTTCCTTGCATAAAAGATGGAGGAAGGACCCTACTAGTATTTCCATACATAGCTCCATCAGTATTGCCCCAGTTATAATGGTCTCTCATATAGCTCTGGCTATTGGAAGAACTAGGTCCAGCCAAATGGTTAGAATTTCCATAAGCATCAAGAATCTGACTGTTGCTCACAATCTCCACTAAATTGTCTGATTTACTACTTTGTCCAGAGAGTTGAAGAGACGGAGGAAGAGCCCTCTTTAGAGCCTGCTGAGATGTCAGTTTCTCAAAGTCAGTACCTGAACCATTAGAAATTCGAGAATTAACAGTCCGAGGCTGACCAATATTCCCATTCATTGTAAAATTTTCAGAACCATTGCCTAGGGCAATATGTTGAGATGAGGCTTTAGCATTATCATCAGGGTCATGTGTCGGGACTTCTGTTCGTGAATGATTATTTACACCAGAAGAGTTTAAATTAGAAAACTGTGCTTGATTGGAAATCTTTTTAGACTCCCTAGCATCACCTGCATTTTATAAGTGTGGTTATATGGGTTAGTGCGAGTCAAACATCAAGCTTTGGAACTTAGACCATATGGTAATTTTTCAAAATACAGACTAACCAGGACTCCTTGAATTAGTACCATTTGTAGCTGCCCATTGGGGAAGGATCCTTGAAGATAAGGCTTTTCTGTCTGCAACATCTTCAGTTTCAAGCTCACTATCAGAAGAACTAATGTCTATTGGATTCATAGCAGCCATTAGAGTAAAAAAAAGTTACTAGTATCCCCTCAATTGAAGCAGAAAGCAGATTCCTCAAAGGAAACCCAACCTGTAGCAAGAAATAGTTAGTGTAGCGAAAGTGCTTTTGGGACACTAACATTTACAGCCCAATCCCACCCCTCAACCCCCTTTCATTAAAAAAAAACAAATATTTCTGCTAACCAGGATGAGCATAAATCAAAATTAAGCTGCAAATCCACCCATTTTCACTAACAATCTTAAGTTATTGAAATTATTCAAAAACTAGCCATTCAGGGTTGTTGCAGTGGCAAACAACAAGCTATTGGACCAGCACCAATATTTCAGGAAGAAAATTCAATTCTAGTCAGAGAAGCATACCAATGCCAACAGCACAATATGCGAATTCACGAGGAAGGGGGCTACTGCTTTTCACCAAATAAAAAAAACGTGCGTGTGTGTGTTTATCTTCAAATTTCCTTATGATAAACAGAAGGCCAATTCCTTGAACAATTACTATTTTGCACTTTGCAAGTTACAACCTATAGTTCCTAAATCATTTTTCCAGATTCCTCAGCAAACTGCCCTCTACTAAAATGGGTATTCTTATCTGATTCTCTAAGCAAATCAAATACTTTAAATCAATCAAAAAACTCATAAAAAAAAGTTCCAATTTCTTTTCAAAATCACACAAGCACCACCACTGCTCCCCCCCCCGGCCGCCACCAAAAACCAAGCAACAACAACAAATTCCTATCAACCTAAAATCAAACAAACAAAAAAACAAACAAAACATGCAAGTGCAAAAGCCCATAACAAAAGAAAAACTAAGCTAGTAAACAATTCAACTTCATTATTGATTCAAAATCTCAAAACTTAATAAAAACCCATGACACACATTCACATAAAAAACAGACTGACACCAAAAAAATAAATAAATGAAAGCAAATAAAGCAAGTAAATTAAGACTTGATCAAGTAAAATTTTTTTTAAGAAAAGAAAAGAAAACCCTACCTTGGGTTAGGATTCTTCATTATGCAAAAGCTACAGTTGGTGAGACTGCTTCCCACGATTGCGAAGTTTTTGCAAAGCGCGCAAACTGTAGAATCTTAAAGAGACAAAAAAGAAAAAAGAAAAAAGAGAGCGCCAACGGCGGCGTTTCGAGGGCGGGGGTCAGTGACAGAGCGTCAAAGTTTAGGATTTTGGTAAATGTTAGCTTTAAAAGTGAATATTTATTGCGTAACCAATATTTTTGGTTTTTAATGGAGGTTACAAAATGGTTTTTGGGTGTCTGCAAGAAATGAGATTCGCGGTCCTTTTGGTTTTATTATCAATTTTGTATTAAATTAAAATCTGTCTTTTCCAGTATTTCGTTTTCTACACTTAAAATAGGAGAAAAAAACATATTTAATTATATTCTAATTTATGTATTTTTATCCATAGATTGAGCTATTTGTTTCAGTTCGAAAAGTAAAAGAGTTTAAATAAAAATATAAATAGAAAAGAAATTAGGTAAAAAAAAAACATATTTAAAAAATAAGTTGCGCCTCGAGTAAGGCTTTTTAGTTCAAACTCGGTGCAGCACAGATACATATCTAAAGTATAGATACATCGTAGAAAGTATCGATACCCTCCCTAAGATGTCAATACCTTGTAGCAAGTATAAATACATTCTCTATTGTATCAACACTTTAGGTTTTTAATATGGGTCGGATTGATCTAGGCTCAGGTTTAGTATTTATATTCTAGATCGAGCTTGGAAAAATGTAAGCCCATTTTTCGGGTCGAGTCAAGCCCAGACTTATCAATTGAGCCTACAAATTTGTTAGGATCTAGCCCGACTCGGCCCATGACACATCTATTAGGAATTGTGTCAATTTAATTAAGGCTTAATCGGCAATTGTTTATTCAATGTTATTCATGGACTTCGTAATTTTTATACGAAGATAAATCTCGAAATTATATATAAATTATAATTCAACGTGCAACTTGATGTAATAGTTTACATGAAAGTTTAATTATTGTTCAATGTATATATAAAAGGCTTAATTCATGATTTAGCATCTGAAGTATACCTATTTTTTCACTTTGAAACTAAATTTTTTTTATCCCGATTTGGTACTTAAAGTATCAATTTTCTCTATTTTTGATCCATTTTGTAATGGTCATCAAAGAAAATATATTATGCCACTTTAGCCAATGGAAAAGTGCCACGTGGCTTGTTTTGACCAGTAAAAAATATATCGTGGCAATTAGATTTATTTAAATAAAAATATATCAAATTTAAATTTAAATTGAAAAAGTATATTATTAAAATTTAAATATTGAAAAACACTTTTGACTTTGATCAACCATTGACCGAGCGTTGACTAGGCATTGATGTGCCACGTGGCGCTATTAGAATATGTCATATGTCCTTTTTTTATTTTTTTTAATATTATATATTAATTAAAATTTTATTAATCAATATAATATATAAAAAATAAATTTTTATAAAATTTAAAAATATATAATTATAAATTTTTATAAAATTCAAAATAATATATAAAAATTGAAAATTATTATAAAAGTTAAAAAATATTTAAATTTCAAGTAATTCAAAAAAAAACCTTGAAATTTAAATACTTTTTAGAATTTTATAAAAATTTGTTTTTAAACTTTTTAAAAATATTTTTTACAACTTTTTACATTTTTTTATTAATATTATTAATTCCAACTAATTTCTTTTCTAATTATAAAATTTATTTTTACAATTCTTGTATGATTTGTATATTTTTTCTAGATTATATTTTTATTTTTTTTATATATTTATTTCTATTTTTATTATTTAAAATGTATATATACATAAAAAAAATTTTACATGAAGCTATCCCATGATGCTTTGTGATGGCTATTGTTCTTTTTAGCGTCTATCAAAAAATAGACTAAAAAATATAATAGAAGCATACTTTAGGTAACAAAATGGGATGTGATTGATACTTTAGGTACCAAATTGGAACAAAAAAAGTTTAGTTGTATTATTTGTAAATTCAATATATGAACAAAAAATAATGCTATATCGATAATTGTGTTAATAGTTTATGAGAATTTGATCAAATCAAAATTTCATGTATAAAATTATACAAAATCAAAATTCTTATATAAAATTGTACATTAAACTAAAATTCATTTGTAATTTTGAGATTTATCTCTTTTTATGTGCGAAAAAGTTCTAATGTAATCAATCAATTATGCTTTTATAAAATGTTGATGATAAGCTATAAAAGTAGTATATTTTAATCATATTCTTAATGCGTTTTTGGATGATTAATTATGCAAATTAGTCTATAAAATACCAATTAGAAGAGGATCTAAATTGGCAATCAGAGAAGATCGAATAAAACACTCAAAGAACGGCATCGGAATCAAATTGGAAGCGGATCTCCCTCCATATCGAAGATATCCAATTAATTTCTTTCGAAGTTTATGAACTAAATTCCTTAGATACCTAGGGACGATGAAACCTATGATGAATCTTATTATTTAATTTATGTTTTTTACGCGATAAATACTTGATTATTGTTCTCAATTATATATGCTTATTTCGTGTTTTAATATTTTGGGGATATTAATTAATGTTTAATGTGCTTATTTAAGAGTAGATCTTGTAACGCCCCTAACCCAAATCCGTCACCGGAATAGAGTTACGGAGCATTACCGGAGTTACCGATTCATTTATCAGATATTTCATTAATCCGATATCTTTTCTTTTCCACTTTCATGTCTCGTATTCAAGTCATCCGGATATTTATAAATAAATTTGATCCTCGTTTTCATTTATTTCATGTTATAATACATTCAACTAATGCTCTAAACAAAATTATCATTTTACCCCTAAACTTTTAATTAATGACGATTTCATCCATAGGTTAAAATAAAATAAAATTATAGCAATTTAATCCTTATTTCCAGCCGTTATTCTCACACAAATTGATAACAAACTATGAATTCTATAAAATGTCAGAATTTTCAATAATTTCAACACTTTTCAATTTAATCCTTAAAACATGTTTTTCCCTGATATTGAGCTAAATTAATAATTTCATTCAATTTTGTAATTTAAATAATAAAATAATCCATTTCATGCAAATTGGTCATTTCTAACATTTTTTAACAAAATTGCCCATAAAATTTTACTTTTATTCAATTTAGTCCATGAGCCTAAAACATACAAATTAGCCATGCTAGCTGAATATTCATACATATTTTCCTCCTCCTCCTCTCCATTCCACATCCTTAATTTATATAACATGCAACAAGTAACATTATCAATAATTTCACTATTTACTTATGTATATTCAAAATTGTCCATTTGCGTCATAGTCACTAAATTATTTATATCTTAAGATATAGAACTCAAAATTAAGATCCGCTAATTTTCCCTGAAACTAGACTTACTTATCTTATTACCGTAAAATTTTCAGAATTTTTGGTTTAGCCAATAAGTACAGTTTATTCTTTAAAGTTGCCCTTGTTCTGCTGTCTGACAGTTCCGACCCTTCTTCACTAAGAATTAATTATCTCATCGTACGAGATTCGGATGATGTTCCCGCTTATTTCTATTGAAAATAGACTCTTTAATAATTTTAAACATATAAATTTAATCCCTTAATTATTTTTCTCCAATTTTTGATGATTTTCCAAAGTCAGAACAGGGGAACCCGAAATCATTCTGACATTGTCTCACAAAACTTATTATATCTCATGATTTACAATTCCATTGCTTACATCGTTTCTTCTATAAGAAACTAGACTCAATAAGCTTTAATTTCATATTTTATTAATTCTCTAATTAGATTTATACAATTTTTGGAGATTTTTCAAAGTTAGACTATTGCTGCTGTCCAAAACTGTTTTAGTGCAAAATGTTGATTTTCATTTTGCCCCAAATTTCACAGTTCATACAATTCAGTCCTTACTTAATTAACCCCTCAATTAAACTAATTTTCTCAATTAATACTTTTCCTAGACATTATAAGTTGTTTCATAACTATTGAAATTCAGAATTTCCACATAAAACTCTAACTTCAAACTCTTTTACAATTTAGGTCCCAAACATTCACTTTCTATTCAATTCTTTCAATAAAATCAGCATATAAACAATTTAAAGCTCTAACTCTATATCAAATCATCATATACTTCCAGCACATATTCATAGAAACTTTCAATTTCTTTCATAGAATCAAGAACTAATGAATTCAACAAATGGACCTAGTTGTAAAAGTCACAAAAACACAAAAATTTCAAGAAATAATCAAGAATTGAACTTACTTGCAGTAAAAATATGAAAAACTAGCTTAAGGGAACCCTTCCATGGTGTTTTTGCTGATGAGAATGCAGAAAAATAAAGGGAAATCTAGATAATTCCACTTTAGTCATTTTTGTTCAATTAGCTATCAGTACTTTAAAATTTCTTGACGAAACTTTAATACTAACTTATTAACACTCCATAAATATTTATAAAAATATTTATGACTCGATTTAAAATTCCAGAGGTCTCGATACCTCGTTTTCAATTCTAATTATTTTAATATATATTTGTACATTTCACTATTTCAAAATTTTTCCTAACTTCACATTTAACTTATACTCGCTAAATTAATAATATTTCCTACTCATTTTTCGGATTTAGTGATCTCGAATCACTGTTCCGATACCACTGAAAATTAGGTTGTTACAGATCTAGCATAATTGAGTAGAATTGCATGCAATTCTAGAAATAGGACGACATAAATCTATCAGATTAAAGTCAAATCTAACAGGATAATTCATAAATCGAGTTAATGCGACGATAGGGGTTTTAATTAGAAAGAGATTTCAATTAATCAACCTAGAGTTAGTTGTTTTAATTAGAAAGATATTTCAATTAATCAACCTAGAGTTAATTGTTCTTACTCTCAAATGAGATATTAACATAATTTAGGGATTTTTACGGATTAAGGCACAAGTGAATAAATCGTTTAATTTAGATTCATAATAATAGGTGAAATCTAGGTGGATTCGTTCCTAGGTATTGTCTATCTCAGTTTCTGTTGCATTATTAGATAAATTAGTTTAGTAATTTTAGATTAAAGCACATCACCCCAAATTATCGACTAAATGATAAGAAGAAGGTAATTACTAATACTTTTAGTCCTCGTGGATACGTTATTCTCTACTCACCGTAGCTATACTATTATTCGATAGGTGCGCTTATCTTTGTCGTATTTATAGTTAGTTGAATGACCATTAGTTGATTTTAGTTATAGTTATAGTTATTATATTGTATCTATACTATTGTTAAGCCCCTGAATGAATTTGTGTCACGAGTCAATTAAGCATCAACTTAATAAGAAATTTATTAAAATATATTTTTGTAATTAAATTAAGTTGTATTATTCGATGGTACTTTAGTCTTTTTATTTTCTAACAGAAAACCAACAAAAAACAACATATAATGAGATTTCAACCAATGTTGTTTAAATCAATAAAATATAATATTCCACTAAATCAAAGCTTTATTTTAATATAATGTTTACATTTTGTTATGCATACTTCATTACATTCATCAATTGTATATATTAATAATGTTGTTAATTGAATTAATGTCATAAGTCAACTTAGTATTAACTCAATATTGATGACAACACCAAGGGGTGGAGCCAAAGGGGCTGATAGGGGCCCCGACCCCTCTAAAATGGAAAAATTTTCATTTAGGCCACTTTATAATTTATATAATTTTAAATTGGTAATGGTAAAATTACACTTTGGCCCATCAAAATGATACAAATTTGATTCAACCCTTTAAAATTATAAATATTTAGGCTATTAAAATGATAAAATTACATTTTTATTACCATAAAAATATATAATTTAATTCCGCCTCTAAAAACATTTCTAACTTCCCCCTGAAAAATCATATGTCTTGTTTTTTTAATTTAATATTGTACATATTGCATGTGTTATTATTAATTAATTGCAATCTTACATTTTAATTGTTTATTATATGTTATATTCAAGTGCACACTTATATTCTAAATACATTGTGTCCACACATATGAGCACATCATAAGAATACTAGTTAATTTTATTTAGAATTAAGTGGTAAAAAATAATATTCAAGATGTGAGTACTTTATAATATATGTTTTTTATATATATTTAATATGTTTAACTAAATGGGTCTCACAAGTCAACTTCAGTCAAGAACTTTATTTTTAAATAATACTATGATATTTTCATCCTTTATTATTTTTATATGAATGTTTAAATAAAACAATTAAAATATTTAAAGTTTGAGCTCAATAAAATTTATTTGTAAATATTTTACTATTCTACCAATAACTCAATTATTAAATAATTTTTTTATAAATTTAATTTTAGTATTAAGATTTTCTTTTAATCATGTGGTTGTAATAAAAAATAGTTTTTACTACGTATTTTATAATTCAAAATATAATATATATACATTTATAGTTGAGTGGATTTAGGGTATAAATGAGATACTGGTATTCACAAGCTATTCAAGTTCGAATTGAAAAGAAATTCAAACATGATTTGGTAATTAATTGAGTTGAGCTTGAGCAACTTGTACTATCGTTTGAGTCGAATTCAAGCTTAGTAATACTTGGCTCGAACAACTCCTGAGCCTTATCAAGCTTTTCATGTTTTTATATTATTAAGTTATATTATTGCCTGTAATATATTTCATTAACCCTAAGCTTAATTAATGAGTCGAGCTCAAGTTCGATCTTAAACCTGAGCTTGAGTATAAAAACAGGTAAACGAGCTTAATCGAACTCAAGCTTGAGTGACTTGATTATATCTCGAGCCGAGCTCAAGTATAAAAACAAATGTTCGATTGAGCTCGAGCAAAATATTGAGCTTTGAATTTCTAGTCGAGCTCAAGTAAAAAAACATTCCATGCAACAAACAAACAAACCAAAAAAAATTGAAAATAGAAAGAAAAAAAATGGAAAAAAGAAGAAGAGAAAATTAGCCATTTGACTTAGGTGGATTTCGAGAGGTTATAGGTAGTACTATGAAGATCCCAATAATGAGGAAATGGAGAAGGATGAAAGGAACAACATAATTCAAATTTAGGTTGATTCAAACTAATGATATATGAGATCAAAAGTTGAAAATTTTAAATATTTAACTTGAGATTTTGAAAATTTATGAGAGTTTTTTAGAAATTTAAACTATTGAATCACTGGAAGAGGTTGAAAGCAGTCTGTAGGTGATTTTGAAAGGTGATCAATGTTGTGGTTCTAACGCCGTGTTTTTGAATTTTAAACTTGTGGATCTAGATCTCTTGAGAAAAAAAAATTTAAAAAAATTAAAGATAAAATAAAACAAATTATTGTTAATTCTTTAAGAAAGAAGAATTTTGTTATTTGGAAAGGTTTTTGGTGTGGGAAAGAAATTCATAAAAAATTAATTCTTTTAAAATATTTTACTTTTATCACTTTTTATATTTAATGAAAAATAAACAAAATTAAAATAAACATGACATGTAATTACAAATCAACATACACATGATGATAAGGAAATGATTGCATGACACAAAAACGTCACATCATCCTTTATCCCTTACTAATTATTAAATGTCATTTCAACATCTTTTTTTCATGTCATTGACACATCATTTTAGTAATTTTTTAACTTGAGAATAAATCTTAAATCTTAAATCCTAAATCTTAGACCTTAAACATTGGATTATTTACCCTAAAACCTTGGACCTTAAAACTTTAGACCTTAAACCTTGACCCTAAACCTTAGGTCTAATATTCAAGGTTCAATGTTTAGGGTTCAAGGTCAAACGTCCATGGTTCAAGTTAAAAAAATTACCAAAATGATGTGTCATTGACATAAAAGAACGTTGAAATGACATTAAATAATTATTAAGAAGAGATGCAGGATGATGTGGTGTCTTTGTTTGTACAATATTTTTTTAATGATGACATTAAATAATTTTGTTAACTTTTAGGTTTAATGTTTCCACGTAGAGATACATCAAAATAAAATTTAAGTACTAAAATGTAACAAGCTACAAAGTTGGAGGGCTAAAAATTACATTAAACTAACTACGAGAGAAAAAACAAACCGTGAAAAAACGCGCGTTTTTAAAAGTGGCGCTAAAACACCCCCATATTAATTTATTTTTAATTAAATTTGTTTCCCTTCAAAAGGTGCACTATGCTTCGAACGCTGCCACTGCTACCGCCTCTCATGTCTGCGCCAAAGACGGCGGTCCTTTTCCCAAATGCTAATTTCATTATCTCTCAATTTAGACTTTTAAACTGATTCCCGATTGAATTATTTTCAGAACCTAAACCCTAAATCCAACCATCATTAATCTTTCAATAACCTTCATCACTTTTAAAAAAATTACTACTAGATCAATCGTTTTTGCCCCTTTAGTTTTGTTTAATTAATGGGCTGTTTAATCACGATGCTCAAGTTATTGAGAAGCCTGCTGAGGATAAGAAAACAATCTTGCAGAATGGTAATTTTTACTTTCACAGATTTTCTTTTGCTTGCTTCCTTTTTGAAGCTTTTATCTAAATAGCCAAATTGAGATTTTTTATAGTAGTTATTAAGCATTTGAGATGAAATTTAGGTTGCAAAGGAAGGTGATGAGAAACGGAGTAGTCTATGTCAGAATTAAGTTCTACATATTCATTTGATTTAATTTTAGCCATCAAACTACTGGTTTAGTATCAAAATGATTTGCAATGCTTGAGTTCCAAAGTTGGCATCAATGTGCCAAAAAAAAGTTTATTTATCTTATCTTATTATTAATAAGAATTAATTGATTAATGGTTTATAACAATGGGTTAGATCTAATTTTTGTTTAAATCAGGAAAATACGTCTTACATTGGTAAACTTGCCGAACACAGGGCAGAGAGCTATGTTACTTGCACTGAGATGCCAGTGTCCACTACATATATGTCTCCTACACGGTATAGTTAGATTTTTTATTTCTATATATTCAGTTCTTTGGAAGTTATATCCTCATATTCATGTGTCAGATGAGTGTTGGACATGGATGTTTCAGAAAGAATGAAGGATCCGAGCAGCATAGCTGGCGAAGTATGACTGTATGAGTAGGATTTAAAGGAGGCAAAGAATGCTGACAGAATGAAAATGAAAAGTAACACTTCATTCACCTTGTTCTTGAACGTTAAACATTTGATTGAGCTAGTGGTCCCTTGGTTTTTTCTCTTTGTCATTTGCTGAAAATGATTAACTTGTTTCAAGGTTCACGGGAAAGAAACATTTGCTGCTGAAAAGCCAGCACAAGGTGCAAGCATCGTACACAAATATATATTCTACATTGGTATATTTAATTTAACTTTTTTCAAGTTTTTCATGTATTTTGAAGATCATATCCTTGTATCCATGGACGTGAATGCTTCAAGAAAAGTAAAGACTTGGGGTAACATAGGTCCCCCCCATCCTACCCTCAGGATTTTCTTGTCACTTTGTGGGGCTACAGTAAATTTTTGAATCTCCTTTTTGAGGTAATGGATTCTAGTAATTGTCTGGATATGTTGAGAATCATCTTGTTTTCTCATTAGAATCATCTTGACAATGATAATTAAAAAAATAATCTTTAAAGCCTTTGAGTTGGCCCCTTAAATTTTCTTGTGTCTGGATTTTTTGAAAAGTAAAGGTTCTTGCAAGCTTAGAGTAAATGCTAAAATGTGCATCAATGCTGCATATTGAAACAGTGTATGTTCCATAATGGTAATATTTAATGAAACTGAGCTAGCAAATTACTAATGGAGAAAAAAAAAGAAGAAGAAAAGAACTACCACTTTAAAACAAGGCCTCTCTCTTTCTAGCATGGGAGGATGCTAATTAGGCCATGAATGTATCTACTTTTTGGCAAATTAGTCAGACACTCACTGGACCATCTCTTGTTTCTTTCCCTTGCAAGGTTGCAATGGTTTGCCACATAAACAGAGATTATAAGCATAGGTAGCGGCAGGGAAGATGTTATAAGGTCTCCCTTGTGGAATCTCCCCACATAGTCTGTTTGCTCTGAAGTTTGCATGTCTCAAAGAATGGATGCCCAATAAGCTAGTTGGGATTTTCCCAGTGAGCCTGTTGATAGACAGGTCAAGCCATTGAAGTTTCACCACTTGTCCTAAACTTGCTGGAATGGTGCCAGTTATCTGGTTCCTTGAAATATCTAGTCTTTCAAGTTCAATGAGATTTGAGATTGAACTGGGGATTTGGCCTGCAATCTTGTTGCTTCCTATATTCAGCACCTTCAAACTCAAGCCTTCAGTGAATTCTGGTATTGTGCCTGAAATGAGATTGTTCGACACATCTATAACCTCCAAGAAGCTGCTTGTTCTGTTGTTCAAAATGCTCGAGAGAGACCCGAATACTTGATTCGAATGTAGATCAATGGAGGAAATCCCATCTGGCACTTTGAGTTCAGAAAGATCAAACTTCAGTTGGTTATTTGAAAGCTTGAGCTTTTGCAGACTTGTCATATTTGTGAAGTGAGTGGAAATGGTCCCCGTAAGTAAGTTACTTGACAGGTCTATAGAGCTCAATGAATCTGGTCTGAACTTTGGGAAGGCTCCTCTCAGTTTACAACTAGCTAGATTCACATCTGAAAGTTGTCTGTCCATGATCCAGTTAGGAACTGTCCCTAAACTAAGGTTGTTGAAGGATAGGTCTATTGACAAAAGTGAAGGAACACCCTTACTAGAAATAGCTGGTAAAGGATTTGAGAACCCATTTCTAGATAAATTAAGGGACCAAAGTTTTTGTAACCTTGAAATAGATGCTGGAATAGGACCTATTAACTTGTTATGACTCAATGAAAGGCTAGTGAGAGATTTAAGGTTTCCAACCTGCTCAGGGATACTCCCTGTGAGCTGGTTATGACTCAATGACAGGTCTGACAGAGTGACCAACTTGAACAATGAAACAGGTAGGTGCCCTGATAATTGATTATTGGACAGGTCAATGAAAGTAATGTTATGAAACTGTCCTAAAATTTCAGGGACAAAACCAGACAACAAGTTGAAACTGAGATCAAAAGACTGTAAATGGACAAGGTTTTTGAAACTAGAAGGGATTGAACCTGTCAAAGAGTTCCTCCCTAAATTCAACATCACAAGGTTTCTCAAATTCCCTAAACTTAGAGGAACTACCCCATTGAAATGGTTACCAGCCAATGAAAGTGTTTGAAGAAAAGATAAACGACCTAAACCTGAAGGTATGTTCCCTTGAAGACTATTGTCTTCCAACACCAATTGCTTGAGCCGACTCAGATTGGACAAACTCTCAGGGATTGGACCTGTAATAAACTTCATACCACTGATGACCAACACTTCTAAGAACTGTAAGCTTCCTAAGGAAGAAGACAAAGTACCCTTCATGTAAAGGGTACTATCCCTTTCTGGTCTTTGAAGTGCTAATGTATTAACTCTCCCTGTTGGATTACATCCAACACCTTCCCAATCTCCTCCACAACAATCCTTTCCGACCCATGAAGAAAGACTATCCGTACTGTCTTTCAATATTTTGGCTTTGAAACCGAGAAGTGCAGCCCTATCAGCCTCTGAACAGATTGTTTGAGCTAATGGCAATGGAAACACTTGAAGCATTGAACAAACAAGAAGAAGGTTTAGCACCCATTTCAAAAGCTGCATTTTGGGAAATGGGTATTGATTGGATCAGTGAGATTGGTTGAAAAATTTATAGGGGTTTTCCCTACTGGTGTTGGGATCTGATACGAAGGAAACCTTCGAATGGGAAAAAAAGGAATTATATACTATCATGAAAAAGAAAGAAAGAAGAAAGGTTTTAAGAAAGCAAAGGTAGCAGACACGGTTTTATTTCTTTCCTTCACGTAGAGAGGAAGGTATAATGATGAAAAACAAAGCATAAAAAGATTCAAAAAAAACTGAAATGTGAATTATTAACTTGCCTCGCCCTCTGCCAGTCTCTGGGACAATGTCCCCCCTCATTTATACTAGTACTAACAAAAATAAGAAAATATTATATATATAAAGATTTTGTTAGAGGAGATTGAGTTTTAGTTTGATTGGTATGAGTATTTTTATTAATGTAATAATATATGAGTTCGAGTGTGTAATTGTTTACCACTCGAGCCAACAAATGTTGGTAAAAATTTATTTTATTTGTCAAAGTATATAGAAAAAGAAAACATAATTTATATTACAAATTTTATTACACGTATGAGTTTATAAATAACATATAATAAAATAACATATATGCAATATTTACGGAATTAAAATGAAACAATAATGAGACTTTGATTGGATGACAAAGTTGTTTTTGTAATTAATTTTTATATAAATATATGATAATATAGAAATACCTTATAATATTATATATTGATTGTATAAAATATAATTTTTTATTAATTTTTTTGATTGAATTAATGTAGATAAATTCGTAATATTAACTTAATCTTAAAACAATAATATAAATATTCATGTATTAATATTGTATTTAATTTTTCATCACGAGTGGGGTTTCAAATTATTTTACATTTTTTGTTAAATGAATTTATTATCTTAATTTTGTGGCATGTAAGTCCACAATTCCATGCTGGAATAGTAATATCAATTTGTTGTTTTTCTTTTTGGAAAAAAGTCTGCTGCCATTTTCTTCAATGTTTTTACACCATTAATTCTCGTGATAAGGGTACGCTCGTGTCTTCACTTTGTCTTGATTTACCACTAAATATTCAAACAATTAATTACAAGATTTAAATATGGAAGAGGATTGTCGATTATGATTTAGCTCAATTGGTACGAGTATTTTTGTCAAAGTAAGAATATGTGAGTTCGAGTAGGTTGAAGCGCATTATCTCTTATTATAGGTTGGGGAGTAACTATGGGTAGTACTAGATATTGTGTAAAAAAAATATGTAAAAGGATTTTGCATTTTAAAATAAATATTGTATTTTAATTTTGAGATCTCGACTCCTTATAAACATATTAAAAAAAATTGCCCCCTTCATCAAAATTTATTATTAACATTTGTTGAAATATTTGAAGTTGTTACGTGTTAAGAGAAGTGTCCACTTCCTCACCATTGTGTTGGAAGATTAGTATTTTATTGAATCACATCTTTACATCTTTGGGTTGAGCTGAGATCGTGGAATAAATCAAACCCATCAACGAAAAATCATTTCATTTGAAGAAACTTATTTAGAAGACTAGATTGGATTGGATCGGATCTTGTGTATCAAATCCCTTGGATAGAAGAAGTTGGATCATATTGAAACTTTGAAGACTCATCTACCAACAATCTATTTTACCTTGTTTGTTAATATTATATTATAGTTAACTATTTTAGCTATTGTTTAGAAGGGATTATGATTGATCTTCATTATGTTAACAAGTCTTGAAATCCTTGTTTGTTTGAGAGACTTGTATAGGTTAATGTATTGATTATTGAGAGCACTTATCCGTTGAAGTAAGAAACATTATTCGTGATTGTAAAATTTTCAGGGGAAAATTTAGTAGAAAGTGTAACAACCCAATTTCAATGAAGTTAGAATAGTGGTTTCGTAACCACAAATTCGAGCCAGAAAGATAAAATATTTTAATATTAAGAAATGATTAGTAATATGGTAGAAAGATTGCATGAGAATTTTGATAATAAAATTTTATCAATTGGGTGCTTAATTGTAGAAAGGACTAAATTGCATAAAATGTCAAATTTGAATTCTAGTAGCTATAAGGATTAAATACCTGTAGAATTTAAAATCTGAGGTCCTTAAATGGTAATTAGACCATTGATGAAAAATACGTAGATATTTTTGGTGAATCATCCATGGAAAAATTAGAAAAAGTTAAGGACTAAATTGGAAATAGAAAAGTTAATAAGATGATAATTAAATTAAAATGAAATATCATCATTTTATATCATCTTCTTCAACCTAAAATCCATGGAAACCCTAGGAGAGAGAAAACAAGTTTTCCAAGCATAAATTGATCCGGAAGTGCCAAACAAAGAGCTAGATCGAGGAAAAGAAAAGATTTCGGATTAGTAGATTTTAGTTACGAACAAATATCAAGGTAAGTTCGTATAGTTTAAATGAGCATAAAAGTGTGTTATTTTGAATGTTGTATTATATTGAATATGTGGTATGAAATTTGTATGTATGAAATGTATGAAAATTTTAATGGATGGAATGGTATATGATGGAATTTATTCATAAAGGGTAAAATTCCATATGAATATTGAATTCCGATGGATAAATGTGGTTTTCCTGATATAACTGCATGTGTTGCAGAATGGATTTAGCCCGGACGGGTAATTCGAAATGAGCTTTCGAGTATATGTTTCAATTAGCATTTAGCCTGGGCTGGTAATCCTAATTGACTGGATTTAGCCTGGACTGTTAAACTAGAATAAATTGTATAGGGAATTCTTTGTCATATAAAGGATTTAGTTT
The DNA here is from genome assembly GCF_007990345.1 of Gossypium hirsutum. Classification (NCBI taxonomy): domain Eukaryota; kingdom Viridiplantae; phylum Streptophyta; class Magnoliopsida; order Malvales; family Malvaceae; genus Gossypium; species Gossypium hirsutum. Next base: position 83,624,296 of record NC_053427.1, read on the forward strand.
GGACTGGTAATCCGACAAAGCCCTTAGAGTATATGTTACAGCTAGAATTTAGCCTGGACTGGTAATTCTGCTGTGTAATATGTGGCTCGAGAGTGTACCTATATGGTACTACTGGACATGAATTGACAAATAATGGAATTGTACACCTCGAGTGTACTACTTGAAATATCCATCGGACATTCAATGATTCAATGGACAAAATATGTATAACATGAGAATTATGAGATGGAATATGAATATGACATGATAAGCTCATCTATGCATATTGGTATATTATGACTAACATGTTGGTTGAATATGTGTGAATAGGTAAATTACCAAATAAATGGAAAGCATGTTTTGTATGGTTAATATATTGAATATAATGAGAAATCTTAATTTATGTTATATGAGCTTACTAAGCATAATATGTTTATTAGGTTTTATTTTCCGTATTTTATAGTGCCCAAAGCTCGTGAAGGTTATAGGTCGGTCGGAGCAAATCATCACACTATCAATTTGTCCTCTTGGTATAAATGAAAATCTTATTTTATTAATAGCATGTATACGCTAAATAAATCTAATGATGGTATGTAAATGATGAATGAAATTTTAGCCATTGGAATGGCTAATATACTTATGTTTTGAAATATGTCATGGTTGAGTTAATATATTAACTAAAATGATAATTTTGAACATCTAATATTGCAAATTATATAAGTTACATAAAGGTAAGTCATTAAATACAAATATATGATGAAATGTATCTATTTGAAAGATAAAAATTAGCTTGAATTATACTTGTAATTGGATGGAATATACTTGTAAGTGTGTGTGCAGGAAAAATGGAAAATTTGGATGAGAAATGAGGCTAGGAAATTACTTTATTTTGTCTACACGGGTAGACACACGGGCGTGTGTCTAGACCGTGTGTGACACATGGCCTAGTACATGGGCATGTGATCTGGCCGTGTGGCCCCTGTATTTCAAATTTGCAAAATAGAATGCTCAGAATTGAGCACACGGGTAGAGACACGGGCGTGTGTCTCAGTCGTGTAGACAACACGACCTTGAACATGGGCATGCGATATGGCCTTGTGAAAACTGCACCTAATTTCAAATTGAATTAATTAACCACATGGCCTAGCACACGGGCGTGTGGCATGGTCGTGTGTGCAAGTCAGAGATTTACACGGGGTCGAACATGGCCTGCAGCACGAGCGTGTCCTAGGACCACACGAGCATGTCCCTTGGACCACACAGGCATGTGAACCTTGTGACTTGGAAATTTTTTTGAAATTTCGCGAAAAATTTTTAGAAGTTCCGATTAAGTCCCGACTTGTTTCTGAAGCTTGTATTGGGACTTGAGGGTCCATTTAAGGGACGTTTCGAATAATCTTGATGAATGAGTAGTAATTTGCATGATTTATTTGTATATGCTCCTGTATGTTCCGGTAATGCTCCGTAACCTTGTTCTGACGACGAATATGGGTTAGGGGTGTTACAGAGAAAGATTTAGTCTTTGAGATACAAGTGTGATGATTCTTTATGGGGGTGTGTTAGAGTTAAGATCACTGGTTGTATTTGATTGAAAGATAGTGAATTCTTCTCACTAAGCTAGGCTTCACAAATGTAGGATAACCAAATTATATAAACAAATTTTTTGTTCGTTGTTTATATTGTACTTGTTGCAGTTTTTGCAGAAGTGCCCATTTTCACAGTCACTTCTACTTATACTTGTTTACTTCTTGTTTTTCACAATTTATAGACTTTTCTACTTTTCAGGTCAACAAAATTGTTGGCTTGAAAATTATAAAAAACTAGAACAATTTTTTAGAAGTCAATATTCATTTTTTTAACAATTTGGTCCTTAGTTTTTTAAAAAAAAAATTAAAAGTTTTTAAAATTTTCATATTTTCAATAAAAAAGACTTAAAAATAGAAATTTGTAATTTTTAAAAAATAAAAAATTATGAAAAAAAATTAAACTCTTTAACATTCAAAAATATTAAATAATTTATCTTAAAATTTCAAAAAAAAAAGAGTAAAAAAACCAAAGTTTAAAAAATGTATTATTTATTCTTTGAATGATAATAAAGTCCTCAAAACTTGAATTTGTTATATCCCTATTCGTATGGAGACACATGACAACTGAAAAGTCATTTAAGTGACAAACTAGCCGGTAACAAATTGGAAGGGGTCAACCGTCCTAATATGTAACACTCCTATACCATGTTCGACTCAAGGAACCTGATATAGGAATATTTCATTTGGTGCCAAAGTAATTCTTGGCTAATTACTATTAAATTTAAACATAAAAACGGACAAATAATAAATTTAAATAATTTATATTTAAATCTATTACTACCACTTGGGACATACTTAATTTTTTCTAAGTAAATGCCATTCTATTCAAAATTTTAAAACGTATCCTCTTGTTGCTTGAAGATGTGATGAGATGATGACTCGTAATCTCAACTCTTCAAAATTTCTGTACCTAATCTACGCATGGAAACAAACTGTATGCTGAGTATACACCCAGTGGTATTATTATAATTCAAATACTTAAGGTAAAAACAATATATATACACATTAAGTCTTACCACTATTTTACCTTCAATAAATCATTTATGCATTTAAACTTTAAATTTATTCTAACAATATATATCTTAAATAGCTTTTCTTTATTTTAATTTATATATCTTCTTATTATATCAATATCCATTTTCATGCATTTCATCAATAACAATTTCATAAATTTTATATCTATATCTCAATTCAATAACTTATTCTCAAGAAAATATTCATTTCTATTCATAATCAATCAATAACAATCAGTTGTTCAGTACTTTAATATAATCATTCAGTAATCATCAGTTATTCAGTAACATTAGTCTTTCAATAATTATTTAAACCAACATTTTTCAATAAAAATAATTATAATTAATTCATATGATTATATTCAATTAACTCATACGCTATTTCATTATTTCCTGTTCATCCTATTTTCACTTCTTATTTCGATATCTCAATTTCAATTCATAATTTCAATTTCTCATACTTTCAATAGTTCAACCGGTCAAATTCATTCGATTTTCTCATTTCATTTATTTAATTGATTTCAATATCGATAATTCGATATTTAACAATTTCATGAACCTTAAGTTCATGCTTCAAATCTCATGTCTCAATTCAATTCACAATTCAACTCATAATTTCTTTCTCATACTTTTAATAGTACGATTAATCAATTTATTTAAATTTCTCATTTCAGTTATTCACCCTATTAACAAACTCGGACCTTGGCGGATACACGGATCCAACCAAACACACCAGAATGGCACCCAGTGCCTCATCAGATAGTTCGAAGCAAAGTTGACACCCAGTGTCTCATCGGCAGAGCCGAAGCAAAGTGGTACCTAGTACCTTATCGAATCTATCCGAAGTAAAATAGTGACACCCAGTGTCTCATCGACTCGAGGTCGAAGTATCCCTAAACTCTTCCAATCCTATGGCATGCCAACTATATCCGACTTAGCCCGACTAGTTAATAGGGTATTTAATTCACTTTCTCTGTTTCAATTAATATTCACATCAATTCCACTTAAATCACAATTTCACTTTCATTTCAAAAATCCACTTTCAAAATCAAATATAGTTTCTATTCACCAATCAAAATACAATTCAATACTAACACATATTTCTCATTCAATTCAACTTCACTTTAAATCCCAAATTCTCTTTCAATTCAACAATTCAATCATAATCCAATACTAAAATTTATTTAACAACCATTTCAATTATCATTCAATTCCATAACAACACTTACCTCATAATTTACTTACCAAATATATAATTTAATTTAACATTTAATTTCAATAGCCATAAACACTTTTAAATCAATTTCATTCAAATCAATATCATTATTTCAATTACTTTCCTAAATTTATCTACCATGCATTTTAATTAAAATATAACAATTAATAATAAATAGATTTGAATTATAGTAATACAAACCGTGATTTCTCGTTTTTACTCCTTGTCTATTTTTTCTCTTCCTTTCTTCGCGAATGCCTCAGGTGCAATATTGGATACGAAAAATTAAGATAAATTTCATAATCATTATACAATATTAATTTTTATCTAATAAATTGAATTTCTATTCAATTTTCTACTGTAATTTCAATTTAGTCTTAACTAAATTCACTTACTTTTCTATCTCAATTCATACTTTATTTCTACTCAATTTTCAACCAAATTTAGAGATAACTATCTAATTTCATCATAAAACCCTAATTTTGAAATTCTTGCAATTTAGTGCTTACTCTGTAAAACTAATAGCTTCTTTTACAATTTAATTCTTTAATCAATTCTAACTAAAAATTCTATCAATTAAACCCCTAATTCATCATTTTGTTCAACATGAATTATGTTTAAAAACCTAAGAACTTCCAAAACATCAACTTAATTTCAACAGAACTTTGTTCTAAAGCTTATAAGACATCAAAATTAAAAGAAAAGGACTTAATTGTCTTACCAATTTAAGTTCCAAGCTTTAAAATCCCTATTTCTCCCTTTTCTTTTCTTTTCTTCTTTCCTTTCTCCCTATTTCGAAAGCTTCTGTTTCTTTTCTCCTTTTTGTTTCTTTTTTTATTTTACTTTATTTCATATATATATATATTAGTTAATAATATTAATAATAATACATTATAATAATAATATAAAATAATAATATTTAATTCATAAATATCTTTTACTTAAATTATAAGAAATTATTTTATTTTATTACAAGTGTATTTATATATATTTTACACATTACCATTAACCATTATATAATTGTCTTCATTTTAATTTATTTTAATAATAATAATAATAATAATAATTTAATAATTTAATATAAAACTATAATAATAATTATAATAAATATCTATTTAATAACAAATACATATATCACAATTGTACATATAAATATTTTTACATTTGTATATTATCATGACCATCCATTTGTCTTTCTTTTATTTATTTATCATACAAAAATCTTATAATATAATTATTTAATTAATAAATATCTTTTAACTTAAATTTTAAGTAAATAAATAATTATAATACAAGTGTATATATATACATTATTACACTTGTATCATCTTATCACCATACACTTGTCTTAATTTATTTTATTTCATAATATAATAATATTAATAATAATATTTAAATAAAAAACCATAATAATAATTATAATAATAAATTGATAACAAAATCTGAAGATTTTTATACTCATTAAACGCCTCATTCTAAGCAGTTAGTCTAATTGCTTATTTAGCCCCTCAAAATTTTCTTTAATCTATAGTTAAACTTTTACCCTTTATTCAATTTAATCATTTTTCCTAATTTCTCCTAATTAAGTTAAATTCACCTAATTAAAGCCTAATTAAACACACTACTAGACTCATAATTATTTCTATTAATTATTTACAAATTCAGTTTATTAAGACGGAGGCCCGATAATGCACTTTTTCGATGCCCGTGAATTTTGGGTCATTACATAACAAGCGCTGACCATCCGATGCCTAAACCCTCAGGCTTCCGTGAGAAACGTTATGTCGTTGGTGCAATTGCTCTATGCCATCAAGTTAGAATGAATGACTGGATCTATCCTATCACAAACATCCACCCCACAAGTTCCATAATGATGGCTTAATGACAAGATCAACACGTTAAGATCATCCTACACGAGACCCTCGCCTATAAATATCCCCAAAAATGATGAAGAAATGACAAACTTTCCTAAGATACCAATCCTACACTCTGCGAACTAACCTTCAGCATCTAGCCGTAATACTCTCCTTTCTTTCACTCTTTATAACCTTCGACTCTTTGCCTTGACTGGGTGAACCGGTCTCTGTGACAACCAATACTATTTCCTTCATGTCTCTTCCTTCTTGTATAATTGTATTAACAGAGTTATTCATTCAACTCGTATTCACCCAAAATTTGGACAAACTTATTAGAAACAAACAATCTAAAATATTTGCTTTCTAAAATAATTTAATTTCATCATGTAATCGTGCAAACCTATTAGAAACAAACAATCTAAAATATTTGCTTTCTAAAATAATTTAATTTCATCATGTAATCGTGCTAACTTAGTTTTAGCTCGGTTGGTATCGACATTGTTACCAATACAGGAGGATGTGGGTTCAACATTCAAACCTATTTTCGTAGTCACTTCTTCTCATATTTTGTTACTTGTTTTTCACAACTTGTAGACTTATAAACTATTTCAGGTCAACAACATTTTTGGCATGAAAATTATAAAAAACTAAAATAAATTTTTCATATTTTCAATAAAAAAACTCTTTAAAAATAGAAATTTTTAATATTTAAAAATTCAAAAAACATGAAAAAAATTTAAACTTTCTAAAATTTTAAAATATTAAATAATTATCTTAATTTTTTAAAAATAAAAATAAAAGGTTTCAAAATTTTGAAAAAAAAGCGTTTTTGGTGAAAAAGAAAATGAATAACATCAACCACATAAAACAACCATTGTCTTTATCTTCTTTTAAAAAGTCTATTATTTCCTTAGGAGCCTTATTAAGGACTTATAAGCTTGATTTCCAGCTCAAGCTAAGTTTAGCTAGACGATCCGCTACCAAGTTTCGATTTCTTGGAATGTGCTTAATCTTTCACATCCCTTCCGCCCTCATGATGTGCTGAGTCCTTCTAAGCACAGTAATCCCGGAATCTTCCAAATCCAAATCAGTCAAGATTTAGGCGACTTCAAGATTGTCAGTCAAGATAATGACCCCTCTGTAGCCCTTATTTAGCAGAATAAAAACTTTATCAAGGATGCTCTAGACTTCAGCCTTAAACGAAGAGCATACTCCTAAGAAACAAGTGAATCCCAATATCCAATTTCCATCATGATCCCTAACCACACCTCCTGTAGCAGCGTAGCCGGAATCTTTAGCCACAGCTCCATCAGTGGATAAAAAAACCCATGTATCATCCGGGTTATTCGTTGAATTCGAGCTGGTATTATTTCTTTTGCAGCCACTAATATGTGATTCGTATTGTCGAGCCCAACAGCTAGAGACCTTAACCACTTCAGTTGCTGCCTAGGAAATATTCTGAAAGATAAAAAGATTTCTATTCCTCTAGATACTCCAAGCGATCAATCCAAATAAACATGACCAAGTGAGTCAATTACCTTGCAATCTTTCATGAAAATAAAGGTTAAGTAAAAGCCAATCTGAAAATAAGACAGAGAAGAACCTTTGTTTAAGTTGTTATGGAAGCATAAGCATCTACACATCCTTCACAAAAGGGCAGTCACGAAGAACATGTGCCAAATCCTCAAACTCATGCCCACACAAGGTGTACAAATTACTGTGACCGATTGCCCTTCTTACACGCTCCAAATTAGTAAGAAGTCTTTGCTTAAAAGCTAACCAAAGAAAGACTTTTACTCTCTGTGGTTCCGGATATTTCCAAATAGACTTCCAATACTTATCTCGAGAATTCTAAGTGGCCTCCTTTAAAGTTCAATAATAAGCACTACAAACAGAAAAGGCTCTTAAAGTTGATTGAGCCCAAATCACTCTATTTGAACCAGAATCTGAATGTGGGGAGGGATACTAGTAATCCTACAAATCACATCTTCAGGTAACCAGGCACGAAACAGGTTCAAATTCCAACTCCCGCCTGATTTGACTAAACTCCCTAACACAACAGTCTAAATCAAGGTTAGAAAAAGATGGAATTTTTGAGATTAAAGAGCCCATACCTAGAATCTGAGGATCTTTCCAACAACGGGCAGTAGCACCATCTCCAATAAACCCAATTAAATTCTCACGGAGTAAAGGCCATATCTTAAAAAAAAAACCTCTATAAGTGGGAGTATTGGTTCCTGCTAATAGAGTCTAGAAGTTGTTCTTTCTATTCATACTTAGAGCAAAGGATACAAACCCAAAGCGCATTGCTCTTAGAAACAAGGCTAAAACCAATCTTCATAAGAAATGACTTATTTTGGTCATTCAAATGTCCAAAACCAAGGCCACTCCTAGCCCATGGCTGACATATAGAGTCTTACCTCACTAAAGACATTTTAGGGTAACCATTTGTACAACCCTAAATAAATTGTCTGACCAATTTTTCAATATCTGAGCACATACCTTTCGAAATCATCAAAGATTGCATAAAATAATTAGGAATAGAGAGAAGTACTGATTGCACCAAGGTAATTCTCCCTGCCATAGATAACTTCCTTGCATCCCAATTCTGTAAAATCTGCCTTACCTTATCAACAACAAACTCAAAGTATTGTTGGTTATCCTTTCGTGAAGAAGAAGAACACCTAAATAAGTGCCAAGATTCTGAACTTCCTAAAATCTGAACATTTGAGTAATTTGATTATGAACATCAACTTCAGTAACCTTGGAAAAGAAGATATTACTCTTCCTCAAACTAATTCTGTGCCCCGAATTCTCACAAAATTGATTAAGAATGGATCTAACAACCATGCTTGATCCAGTTAGGCTTTGCAAAAGATCACCAATGCATCAACAAAAAATAAATGTGAGACTACAAGGTCAGTACGGGATAACCAAATTGGTTCCCATTTTCTGATATCCATTTCAGCCCAAATACTATGCCTCAGCCATTCTATGCAAAGAATAAAGAGATAAGGCGATAAAGGACATCCCTGACGGATTCCTCTAACTGATTTAAACTTCTAAGTAGGCACGCCATTCCAAAGGATTTGCATAGAAGAGGAAGATATAACTGACATAATCACTCTTCGTAAAAAGACAGGGATTCCAGCCGCATTCAAAGAAGTAGAAATAAAATCCCAACTAACTCTGTCATATGCTTTCTCCAAGTCCAACTTAACAGCCATCCAGTTTTTCCCTTTCAGCTTGCAGCGCATAGAATGAATGTATTCTTGCGCAAGAATGATGTTATCAGATATGTTTCGTCCAGCAATGAAACCAGCTTGTTCCTGAGAGATCAGTTTAGGAAAATTTATCTTAAACCGGTTTGCAATCACTTTCACCACTAACTTATAAAGAACAGAACACAAGTTAATGGGCCGAAATTGGATGAAATCTTTAGGAATCTCTTTTTTGGGTATTAGAATAATCAACGTATAATTCAAATTTTGCTTAATCGGCCTTCCAGCAAAAGCATCTTTAACCCACTAAAACACATCATCACCAAGGGTATCCCACTAACTTTGAAAGAAATAAGCATGATAACTATCACTACTAGGCATTTTCAGAGGCATCATGTCGAATAACACCCTTTTGATATCCTCATTTGTGATATTAGCTTCCAAAAAAAAAAGTGATCTCTAAAGAAGAAAGGCTAGAAAACCAAAACTAGGAATGCTTCTTAAGGTATGTAGAGCCTCACCATAAAGCCTTTCAAAGAATTCCACCACCTTAGACTGCAAGATATCTTGATCAGAGCACCATTCCCCATTATTGATATGTAAGGTTGTAATACGGTTGAATTTCCTTCTCTTGATCGTAGACTATAATAAAATTTAGTGTTTCTATCACCTAAGAAAAGCCAGTCACAGCGAGCCTTTTGTCTCCAAAGTAAATCTTCATAATCAAGAACATTTTCCAACTCATCTCGAACTTTCAACTCTTTCTGAGCTAAATGACTAGAGGGGAAGTGATCTAGAGCCTTTTGAATATTGTTCAGCGATCTCATAATGTCACTTACGGGTACCTAAAAAGCTATACACATTCCTGTTCCAAGCTTTAAAAAAAGAAGTAAAATTAGTCAAGGAATCAACCATATTACCTGCAAAATTCCACTTCTCTTTGACAAAAATGGGAAAAGTATAATGTTGTGTCCATCCGGCTAGAAATCTAAAAAGTTTTCCTTTAGGCATGCCAAGATCAGGTCTAGTAGACAGTAAGAGAAGCCGATGGTCAGACTTAATATGAGTGAGATGTTGGACTAAACACTGTGGGAACGTTGACATCCATTCGTCATTAGCTAAAGCTCGAACTAATCTGACAAAAGTACCACCTCGTTGCCAAGTGTAAGAGGGTCTGCTATACCTAAATCCTGTAATTCACAAGAATCAATAAAATTACCAAATAATTCACAGCGCTTACTTATGGTAAAGGGACTTCTCTTATCTATAGGTGATAGAATGACAATGAAATCTCCCATAATTAACCAAAGAAAAGAACGAGTTGGGGAAACAGATTTTAACCCCTCCCAAAGAAACTTTCGTTTCGACCTGTCTGGACTGCCATACACAAAAGAGATAAGAAAAGACTTATTAGGAATAAAATTATCAACATAAAGAAAAATAAATTGGGGATGACTTCTAATAATTTAAATTTGAACAGAATCCTTCCATCCCACCCAAATACCATCTGAAAAACCAACAACTTCAACCCGATGAGAATAATTAAAGCTTAGTTGCTCAATAATAAAATTAGTTTTTTTGCCGCTTACTCTCTGTTTTATCGAGCAAACAATATCTGGTCTATATTCCACATTATATACCCGAAAGGCTTGAATAAAATTCCTGCTAGCACATCCTTGACAGTTCCATGAAAAAATTTTAATATTTGGTTCTATAAAAATAATTTAAGTGACAGTTAAGAAAAATAAAATATAACAAATCCCTAAAAAATAAAACTCATAAGGAGCAATACAAACTATAATATTTAGCTTTACTATCCAGAGAGATTAACCCCTTTCTGTTGTTCATCATTTCTGGTAAAATTCCCAAAACCAAAATTGACTTTAGAGAATGTTGATATACTTTCTATTAGTTGTTCCATGGATTTTTCCAGTGAAACACGTAGAGATTCAGAGTTTTTGAAGCGAATATTACTACCATGAAGAATTTTATTATGTTTATTAATAGTACTTCTGCCTCTAATTTTGTTCCCCTTTCCAGAAACGGAAAACCCCTTCGGAACCAAAACCAAAGAGTTATTTATAGAGAGAACACTGTTTTTGTTACTGACATTTTTGTTTCCAGGAAAGATAACTCTGCCAAACGCTTGCCGGAGTCGAGACTACCCACTTCCACCACCACTTTTTTTCTGTCACACCCATTTAATGTTAAGGCTGAACGATATGCTGAAGACTCACCTTCGACATGAAAGACCACTCCGTCGTTGGAATCGTTTGGCACTCCTACCGTCGTTAGGGTTCGACTACAACTACCAGGAGCAATAGATTTTTGCTGTGCCACTTCTTCCTGAACATCCTGATCCATCAAATCCCAGGCCTGATTAGCCGAAATGTCCCTTAGGCCCAAACCCATAGTAAGTTCTTCTGAATTTTGTAAGTTCTCATTAGCACCATTTGGGACCAAATTGGAACCTACTTTTGGTCCAACAGTTTCTTTGATGACCGGGCCTAAACCAGTTTTAGAGCTCACCTCCTTAAGCTTGCCCTTATTATTATTTTTATTTAATTCTGTCTGACTGTTATGCTGGGGACCAAAATCTTTTCTGTGCTAATTTCCAATTATAATTTCTTTCCTTTTAGAACTTCTAATGTCAAACAAATCTCCATCATAAATTCCTTTGTTTAAATCCCTATTATTTAGGCCGCTAAAATGAGATCCTTCATTTTCCCTCTCTTGATTTCCAGTGAATTTCTGAACATTATCTCTAAATTTTCGCCTTGCTTTTCTTTGATCCTTTCTACGATCATCCATGGCCCGTAATTCTCGTCCTTTTTCACCGATCCTTCCACGACCAAATTTTGATTTTCAGGTATCGTTTCAGGCAAGTCAATGTTTTTCTCAACCGTAGGGTCAGGATTTCTAAAGGTACAAAGGTTTTCCACATGATCATACCTCTCACAGTGGAAGCATATTGTAGATAAATATTCATATTCTACCTTTTTTGATTGACCATTGATCAAGATTTGGGAAACCAATGGCTTTTCCAAATTAACATAAAACACCATTCTAGCAAAATGTCCCCTTGCCCTACTGTCGGTGTTCATATCTAACTTGATCACTTTTCCAACCAGTTCCCCAATTTCTGTAATAATTTTACGGCTGTACAAATAACTAAGTGAGCAGGAAATTTGATCCACGCCATCACAACACTTGGGTAAGCCTGTGTAGGGTCGAAGGCCAACGTCCAAGGTTGAATAGTCAAATATTGACCAAATATGGTCCACAACCCTTCAGAGAGAGCCTTTTCACAATCCAGCTTGTTTTGAAATTTGACTAGGAAGTAGCCATTTGCAATATCCATCATGTACAAAGGTGTTGAGGGTATCCACATGTTGTAAATTTTATTCTGCAAAACCAAAAATCCAATGTTACGACCTAGAAGTTTTAAAATCACAGTATTATCCATACCCTGAATGAGGATTTGGTGAATCATGTCTGAGAAGGTTATAGAAGGCACTATTCACAATAGTTTTCTGAATGTCCCCTTCTAAAGTATTAATAATTTCCTTTTCTTCTGAGCTGTTGAAGACATCCTTTGAAGAGTGGCCGACGAGCTTATCTCTCTAAGAGGTAAGTTGATATGAGGACAAATCAATCATCATGCCGTTACTCGTCTCCTCCTCTTTATCTATGAATCTAACCTTTTTAGGAATCAACTCCTCCACAATGGATTTTTCAGAACCAGAATTTTCATAGAGAGAAATCATATTTTTGGGGATTTATTCTTTTAATTTAGATACAATATTAAAAATGTGTTATTTACTCCTTCAATGATAGTAAAGTCTTTAAAGTTTGAATTATTCATTCATTTCATATTAACCCAGATTTTGGATAAACCTAATTAGAAACAAATACTTTTAAAATATTTGCTTTCTAAAATAATTCAATTTCATCATGTAATGATGCTGGTTGAGTATTAACTCAGTTTGGATTGACATTGTTTTTAGTGTAGGAGGACGTGGGTTTGAGTATACTAAGGTGTGTTTATCTTCCTATTTAAGAATTGGAGTGGGATTATGGGTAGTTTTAAGCATCATATAAAAAAATCATCATGTAATTGTTATATTATTTATAAGCGTCGCTTGTGAAATAAAAAAAAGTACATAGCCGGTGTACCAAATACTAACCAATTTTTTTTAATATTTTACTATTTGCTCATAAAATACTTGTCAATAGACTTGTTCATGGGCTGGGCTACCCAAGATCGAAAGTTCTTCTAAAATTTGAAAGGGTTTGGACAAAAACATTAGGCTTAGAAAAGGGTTTGGGTAAAAAAGTAAGTCTGTTTAAAATATGGGTCGGGCTTGGGCTTGAACATTCAAGGCCCTAACTTGACCCAACCCGACCCGCTTTTAAGTTTGTAATGTTTTATACTATGTTATTATTATTTTTATATTACGTAACTTATAACACATAAAAATTAAATCTATAGTAATATATAATACTACTATAATATAAATGTTAAAAAATGTTAAGATAGCTAAATATATATTATTTTAATAAATAAAAAATATATAAAATAATTAAATATTAATTAAAATAATATAAATATATACTTTAAATTTTTTTTAAAATAATATGAGTCAGTCTAAAATGGGCTTGGGTTAGCTATTTACAAATATGGGCGGGCTTGGGTAAAATTTTAGGCCCATATTTCAGATTAGACTAGGCTTGGGCAAACATAAAGTGTGTTAATATCATGCCTAGGCCCGACCCGACTTGCCCCACGAACACCTCTACTTGTCAACCCTTTGACCTTACTTGTGGAGTCTAAAATCCCACTGACAATGTACCAAATATTTTCGCATAAAAAATAAAAAATAAAGAAGCTTGATGTCTCAAAATTAAAGTGTAGTGATTAAATTTTAAATTTCAAAAAATTACATCAACTTCTAACATAGTTAAACCTTAATTACAAATATAAAAAAAAAAACTATTCAATGTGTAACACCCTGAAAATTTCTACAGTAAGATATTATCCTTAATACATTAAAATAAGGAAATAAAGTGACAAGAAGAGGAAAATTGAGTTATGTCACTGGGAAGTATATTATGACATATTGATTCAAGAAATGACTAAATTGTAAAAGTGAGAAAAGTTTTGTGGCCCAAGAGTAAATACTCAAAATTTGAGGGATTAAAGTGTAAATATGAAAAGTTGAATGACTAATAGTGAAAATATTTTAAGGGTGGAATGATCTAGAAACCAAGAAAATTTGATGAATAAGGACCAAATTGAAAGAATTATGAGGGACTAAATTGTAATTTTACCAAATTAAGTGATGACTCAAGAATGAAATTTTAAAAGATCACAAAGGGCAAAATGGTCAATTGGAAGAGAGAGAAATCTAGAAAGTAATGATATGTTGGTGATATTTTATAGTTATTTAATTAGATAATTATTATTTATTTAATATTTTAATAAGATATGTTATTATTTTATTTAGTTTATATATATGTGTGTGTGTGTGAAAAAAAAAAACAACACACACACCATTCATTATCTTTCCCATGCAAACTAACGTGAGAAGAAGAGAGAAAGAAAGAAAGTTTTACTTTCTTTACAATTTGGTCCTTTCACTAAAAATCTATCATTTTCACCTAGAAATCAAAAGAATTTCCATAGCCATCAAGAGAGAAAGATCACAAGGAGACTATGGGGAGCTAGAATATTAAGTTAGATTCAAGAAATAGAAGCTGGAGGAGAGAGAAAATCAAGTTAAATATTGAAATCAATGGAACAAGGTAAGAACATCAAGATTTCAATACATTTTTAAGATTAATATTATTGAAAAAGCATGAAATTGATGTTAATGTAGAGTTTTCTTATATATGGTCTTATGTTCTTGATATTTTAGTGAAGTGAAAATAAGAGAAAGTAATGAGAAATAGTGCAGAGAAAGAAAATAAGGGTGTTATAAACATGGTAAATAAACATCTTGCACTAAAACAGTTTTGGACAGCAACAGTAGGTTAATTTTGAAACATCACCATAAATTGTGGAAATCTAATTAGAGAATGAAAAAAATATGGAATTAAATCTTATTGAGTCTAGTTTCTTATAGAAGAAACGGTGTAAGCAATGGAATCGTGAATTGTGAGATATAATAAATTTAGTGAGACAAAGTCAGAATGATTTGGGTTCCCCTGTTCTAATTTTGAAAAATTATAAAAAATTGGATAAAAATAATTAGGTTCTTAAAGTTATATTTTTAAAATCCTGAATGAGTCTATTTTCAATAGAAACAAACGAGAACATCATCCGAATCTTGTACAATGATATAATTAATTTTTAGTAAAGAAGGGTCGGAACTGTTAGACAACAGGATAATGGTGAATTTAAAGAATAAAATGTACTTATTGGCTAAACCAAAAATTCTGAAAATTTTATGGTAAGAAGATACGTAAGTCTAGTTTCATATAAAATTAGCGGATATTAATTTCGAGTTCTGCAGCTTAAGATATAAATAATTTAGTGACTATGACGCAAATGGACAATTTTGAATATACATATAAGTAAATAGTGAAATTATTGATAATGTTACTTATAGCATGTTATATAAATACAGGATATGGAATGGAAAGGAGGAGGAGGAGGAAAATATGTATGAATATTCAGCTAGTATGGTTAATTTGCATGTTTTAGGCTCAGGGACTAAATTGAATAAAAGTAAAATTTTACGGGTAATTTTGTAAAAATATTAGAAATAACCAATTTGCATGAAATGGATTATTTTATTATTTGAAATTGCAAAATTGAATGAAATTATTAATTTAGTTCAAGATCGGGGAAAAACATGTTTTAAGGATTAAATTGAAAAGTGTTGAAATTATGGAAAATTCTGATATTTTATAGAATTCATGGGTTGTTATCAATTTGTATAAGAATAACGGCTGGAAATAAGGATTAAATTGCAAGAATTTTATTTTTTTGAGCCTAAGATGAAATCGTCATTAATTAAAAGTTTAGGGATAAAATGGTAATTTTGTTTAGAGCATTAATTGAATGTATTAGAACATGAAATAAATGAAAACCACAATCAAATTTATTATAAAAATCCGGATGACTCGAATACGAGAATTGAACATGGAAAAAAAAACCTTCCCAAACCCTTCCCAAACCCATTACAAAACAACCCACCAGCCCAAACCCAAGACCCAAAACAGACCCAAAGCCCAACTACTAGCCCAATAACCCAAACACTTTCAGAAAAACCTAACCCCTAACCCTAGCCGCCGCACCCATCACCTACCCTCTGCCACCGCCACCAACTCCGCCGATCACCTGCCCTTCTGACGTCGCTCTACCTGCTCCACCTGCAAGGAGAGAAACAAACACGCAAGGCAGAGGCAAAAACAAAAAATAATAGAAATAGATAAATAGGTATTGTAATCGGTTATATAAAGGGAGAAAAAGAGAATGTAAGGGGGGCTTCCGATTTTGGGTATCAAACAAGGAATTAACAACAATCAGTGAATAATAAGAAGATTAAAAAGCAAAAGAAAAGGTTGATTTCAAATTATTTTCTCAGATCTTGCGTTTTATTTACTGTCTTCTATTTTTTTTTATATTTTATTTATTTTCTACAACTCTTTTAACGAAACAAAATAGGAATAGGGCGTTACCTGTGCTACATCGAAAGGGGAAGGACGAGCGGTCTCTCCTCGTTCTTCAAGTTTCGGACCTCCTTTTTCGGATTTAGCCTTTCGATTCGTGCTTAAGATGCACTTAACTTCGAAAAGGATGAAAAAAATCCGATTTTGGAGACTCCGGCCACCATACGCGGCGGCGCTAGGGCGGAGAATCGCCGGAGGCCTAGTTCGGCCGATGACCAGCGCCGGGCCTGAAAGAATGAGAGAGAGACTCTCTCTCTCAGCTTTTTTTTCTAAAAAATGAATCTGATTTGTTTTTTTAGTTTTTTTCTATTATTTATATTCAAAATGAAACGACGCCGTTTTAGCAAAGGGGATCCGCGCGTCGACCCGACCCGACCCGAAGGATCCGCGTGTTTTTAATTTTTGGGCTATTTACGCGCGCAGTCCCTCTGACTTGTGGCGTGTTTCAATTTGGTCCTATTTCGCTATTTCTTTGTTTTTAATTTGACCACAAATTTTTATTTCTGTTTCCTTTTAGTCCCCTGAAGCGCCGCGTTTTGAGATTTTGGTCTATTTTCCATTTTGGTCCCTCTCCTTTCCGTGCGTGTTGCAATTTAGTCTTTTTAGTCCTTTTTTATTTCGAATCTACCCAGTATTTTTTATTTTACTTCGATTTAGTCCTCTTTTTAGTACTTTTGCTATTATTAGTTATTATTATTATTATTATTATTATTATTATTATCATCTTTACTATTATTAGTATTGGTATTATTGTTGTTTCTTTTATATCTCCATTCATATTTACTTATGTATCTTTAAATATATATATGTCTTATTATTATCATATAAGTGCTTGTATATATACATGTACATATTTTACATATAATTTGTTTAATATATATACGTATACTCATATTTCTTTTTATATATATCTATATACATATACATATTTTTGTTTTTATAAGTATATATATTTATATGTATGTATTTATATATTTTTGTATATCTTAATTTGCATAGACATATACATACATATTTTCAATATATTTTAAACATATATATAAATTAACGTATTTATTTGTATACGTATGTATATTTTCATTATTTTTAAACTTTAATTTGTACATACATTTTTATGCGCCTACTTTATATATGCATTTCATTATTTTCATATTCCATAATTTTATACACCTATATATATACATATTTTATATATATGCATATTTTTCTTCTTTATATTTTAAAATATACTTTATATCTATATTGTAATTTATGAATACACACATATTTTATTTTTTGTCTATACATATATATATATATCCTTTTACATTTTAATTGTATTCACTATTTATTTACTTCACTTTCATTATTATTTTAAACGAATGTTTAATTTATTTGTTTATATACATTGTTATTTTATATGATTGTAGGTTTGACTTTTATTTATTTTATATTGTTGCTATTGCTCGTATCATTTTTACACTTTTGTATTCATTATGATTTTGTCATGTATAACAATGTAATTTGCTTTCACATTTTTTACTACGACTTCATGTTTTTATTTCACTCGATAATAAAATTTGTTTAAAAAAATGATATTTTGTGTTTAGATTCGAGAGGATCGTACCCTAACTTACTGGGTTTCGATTTCCACAATAAATCTAAACACACTAATCTTTTCAAACTCAAGTTTTGAAACGATCTCGGGAATTAAGAAAAGATCGTGTCCTAACTTACTGGGCATGACCCCTTTCCTAAACCCGAGATAATAAAATATCTTTTAAATAAGTAAAATTCTGGCATTCATTCACGTATTGGGAATTTGAGACATTGTATTCTAACTTACTGGATATGATTCTCTTTCTCGAATAATGTGAAATATGCCCATTTTCCTAAAAATTTTCAACATTTTAATACAAGGATCGTATTTTTTTTTTAAATTCTTCTAAGTTTTCAATTTTCGACATTAAGACATTAAGTAATCAACTAAGGTACCAATTTTGGGCGTATCGAGGGTGCTAATCCTTCCTCGTGCGTAACCGACTCCCGAACCCGTTTTCTGAATTTCGCGGACCAAACTTGTTGTTTTAATAAAATCAAACCGTTTATTAAAAACAACCGCTTTTCGAGGTGATCCAATCACACCTTATAAAAAGGATTGGTGGCGACTCCTGTTTCATTTTTTTTCAAAACCCAAGTCGACCCCGTTTTTATCCAAAAAAATGGTGTCAACAGCTTGGCGACTCCGCTGGGGACAATAAGTGAGTCGAGCCACGAGTTGATTATTTTTTGTCTTTTTATCGAAAATCAAAAACTTGGTTTAAATATACGATCCTTTCATCGCATTTCATTGCTTTTATTACAATTTTCATCATTGTGGTTTATAATTGCTGTGTTAGTTTAAGTTTTTGTATCTTTCTGCACATTGCATTGCATGACCGTTGGTCACACCCTTTTAAGTGGGAGTGAGAAACTACGCCTTCGTGAGGTTTTCACCTCCGCATGGGATAGTGAATCGCTTTCGGGATACATCCGTACCTATGTCTTCGTGAGATTTTCATCTCCGCATGGCCATAGGGAAATGTATCCCCCTGAATCGAACTTGGTCCGTAAGAGCCTATAATGGGTGAGGATCGAGGAATTTGCTGGTTCAGGTACCCTACTTTAGAACCAAACCACATGTAATGAGCCATAGGAACCGACCTAGGTAGAGCTACTCCAAATTTTTAGTGCTTACCTAAATGAATGTTGTATTTATTTGTCGCTTATTTTAAATCTTATTCTGTGTTTAATGCTAATTTACTTTGTTTGTGATTGCATGGCATCTTCATTCTAAAAGAGGTGTCGATTTACATTCAGTTTCTCAGTAGAAAGCTTATCATGGAAAAGGGGTTTGTTGATAAAGTAGAGGATAATGCGGCTGTGCGAATATGGGCTGAAACGACACAACGGGAGAAAGGCGATAGTCTTACAGAAGGGTACGTGTCAGAATTGTGGGATTTTACCCGTATCAGTGTAATCCAGAATGACCTTCGAGAAATGAAAGAAGTCTGGGATCAATGGGATGTCGAGGCTAAGCAGCTGTTCTATTGTAACTACGGTGACCTACCTTATCTGCTTAGTGTCAAAGTGGACAAGTATTTATTCCGAGCCCTTGCTCAGTTCTGGAATCCTGCCTACAGTTGTTTCACTTTTGGGAAAGTAGATTTGACGCCTACTGTGGAGGAGTATACGACCTTGCTTCGGTGCCCAAAGATTCAAGTCGACAAGGCTTATTCCAGAGCTGCTTGTGTCCCTCCGTTGTTAAAGAAATTAATGAACATCAATGGGATGAGCGAGCAGTGGGTTGCTGCCCGGATCCAACAGAAAGGCGACAGTAAATGTGTTCCTTGGAAAAGTTTGCGAGATTTGGTGCTTGTACATCCTGACTTAAAGAAAAGAGTCGATGTCTTCGCTTTAGGTATCTATGGACTAGTGGTTTTCCCCAAAGCTTTAGGACACATAGACGAGGCTGTATCTGATTTGTTTGATCGGCTTAGTAAAGGGGTGACACCGGTTCCGGCAATACTCGCTGAAACTTTTAGATCCCTGAATGGGTGTCGAAAAGCAGGGGAGGGAAGGTTTATTGGATGCGCGCAGCTCTTATTGGCATGGTTCCATAGCCACTTCTGGAAGGTCGAAAAGGTCTCTTATCGGGTATTCTCCGATAGCTACTCCCCTCTAGGAGAATCGGTGGCCACACCCAGACGGGATGATATTTCAGAAAAAAAATGGATAGAGATACTCCAGAATCTCCAGGATGAAGATATTGAATGGAGGGCTCCTTGGTTAATTCCTGATGAGATATTGTACCGATGTGGAGGTTTTGACTGGGTTCCGCTGCTCGGGATATGGGGAGCTATCGGATATGCTCCTCTACTCGTATCAAGACAGTATAGATCACGACAATTCATACCAGCAACGCAGGGGTTGGCTTATAGTGATTTTTCCTATAGGGAGGACAATTACAAGAAGAAGGTTCGAGAAATATCTAGTGCCTGGAACCAGACTCGTCGAATGAAGATCTTAGCCGTGGGTCCGACAATTACCCCCGAGTATGGTCAGTGGCGTGATCAAAGGATCAACGACAACATCCCGGCGTCAAATTCAGAAACTGCTCGATCTTTAGAGGAACACTTACAAGTTTTGCCTTCTGAGATAGAAATCATCAAACAAGAATTTGAAAAAAGGAGTTTAGAATTGGGGAAGAAGATAGAACAACTAGAGGAAGAAAAAATGCAGTTAGGACTGGATGTGGACATTCAAAGATTAGAGGCTGATAAATTGAGAAAAGGAAAGAACAAAGCAGAAGAAGATTTGGACAGCCTGAAGACAGATTACAAGAAGTTGCGTAGGTCGGTAAGAGCTGCTGGCTTGGGTAAAACGCCAGAACAATGGCGACAAGAAATTCAGGAGGAAAAGACGAAAGCTAATCAATGGGAAAAGAAATTCCAGGATACTCGGGCTCGAGAAGTCGCCTTGGGAAAGAGTCTACTAGATTGCCAAGACGAGAAGACGGAGTTAAAGGTCCGGATAACTGAACTAGAAAGATCGCTTCACCAGTACTGTAATCGTAATGCTACGGTTGAATTAAGGGCGAGCTTAGACAAAATTGAAGAATTAAAAAGACAAATAGAAGGGCTAGAGAATGCATTGCAAAATAGTGAAATCCGGATAGAGCTTCTGGAAGAAAATAATGAGCAGTGGCAAAGACAATTCCGTCAGTCTCAAGAGCAGATTGGAGAAAGAGATTATATTATGGGAGAGGCGGTGACTCAAGTGCGCGAAGTAGCTGATCATCTGCAAACTCTAGCGGTTCAGGCTGATCTATTAAGTTTGAAGTATGAGTTAGAGTCGGACAGGGGCCGAGAGTTAGCTTGGCTTCTTAGAAAGGTTAAGGCTTTGAGTGTAAGGGCAAAGCCATATATGTAGTCTATTTTATGTAAAGAAACTCTTTATCTAGTAAAGTTTTCTAATGAAGTTGAATGAGAATCAGTGCCTCTTTTTCTTTGCATTCTTTTCATGCATTGCATCACATCATATGCATTAATGACCATTAAAAAAAACCTAATCGAATAAAATCATTTCAGTTAACCTGGAAAACCAACAAAGTTACGGTACCCGAGCTAAGACAAAAATTATGGACCAAAGGTTGGAGAAGCTAGAACGACTTCAAAAAGAAATGCAGGACCAGTTGCAGGCGCAAATGAAAGAGCAAATAGAAAAGATTCAGCGTGACATGGTGCAAAAGATGGAGGAGTCCCAAAATGATCTGGTGGCTAAGATGACGCAATTATTGAAGGGAGTAGATAAGGGTAAAGGTCCTGTGATTGTTAGTGAAGAAGAAAACAATGGTGAACCACTTTATCCTCCAGGTTTCACGCCTCCGCATGCGCAAGTACAGACTGAGCTGCATCCGCGGAGACCCTCTGTGTCGGTTAGGCCCCAGCAGTTCCAGGGCGATGCTTCAATCCCAATGAATTTTCAACCCGGAGCGGGCTTTAATCCCGGTGATAGCCCGAATAATATTGCTGTCCCAGATCTTGACGAGATGGTTAAAAAGGACAAGGCGAAGGAGGAATTTCCAAAACAATTTGAGGAGAAATGGAAATGGATAGAAGAGAAGTTTAGGGCAATAGAAAGCATCGAAAGCTATGGAATAGATGCAAAGGATCTGAGCTTGGTTCCGGACTTGGTGCTCCCTTACAAATTTAAGATGCCGGAATTTGAGAAATACAACGGGACTAGTTGCCCAGGATCCCATATTACTATGTTTTGTAGAAGAATGACGGGGCATATTAATAATGATCAATTATTAATACATTGCTTTCAGGAAAGTCTTACGGGAGCGGCGTCAAAGTGGTACAATCAGCTGAGCCGAGCTAAAATTGCTACTTGGAGGGATTTAGCACAGGCTTTCCTGAGACAATACAATCATGTCTCAGAAATGACGCCTGACAGGATAACTCTGCAAAATTTAGAGAAGAAATCGAACGAAAGC
This sequence comes from Gossypium hirsutum, assembly GCF_007990345.1. Lineage (NCBI taxonomy): Eukaryota > Viridiplantae > Streptophyta > Magnoliopsida > Malvales > Malvaceae > Gossypium > Gossypium hirsutum. The sequence goes on from NC_053427.1 coordinate 83,646,863, forward strand.
TTCAGACAATATGCGCAGAGGTGGCGAGAGGTGGCGGTTCAGGTCCAACCACCGCTTTGGAAAAAGAGATGACGACGCTTTTATTAATACTTTGAAAGCCCCGTTCATCACTCACATGTTGGGAAGCGCTTCAAAAAATTTCTCGGATAAATCATGAATGGTGAAATGATTGAGCATGCCATTAAAAGTGGAAAAATAGATGGAGGAGAAATAATAGGAGGCACTCCGAGGAAAAGAGAAATGAATGAATAATGTGAATGCTTATGGTAGGTCAATTACGTGAATCAACCAAAGAAAGTGGTTGCTAATCAACAGGGATCATCAAGACAAGAGTCATGAGCTAGGCAAACTACTGAAAAGCCCCAATTCACGCCAATCCCGATTTCATACAAGGAGTTGTATCAGACTTTATTCGATGCACATGTTGTTGCTCCTCGTTACTTGAGTCCTCTACAACCCCCGTATCCAAAATGGTATGATGTGAATGCGCAATGTGATTATCATGCGGGAATTTCTGGGCACTCGATAGAAAATGTACTGCCTTCAAGAAGTAGTAGAAGGACTTATCAATTTGGTTGTCTTCAAACTTGACGACTCACCTAACGCAAAAATCCGTTACCTAATCACGCAGATAAGGGGTGAATATGGTTAGCGAAGGTACGGAGAAGAAGTCAAGACTGACATTGCTGAAGTAAAAACTCCATTGAAACGGGTCTGGAAAGAAATGGCGAAAAGAGGTTTGTTATTTCAGATCTGAGAAGGGCATGAATGGAATTATTGTGAATTCACCATAAACAGGCACGAATCCAAGAATGTGAAG